>NW_006408674.1:5425207-5453017 GCF_000296735.1 Chrysochloris asiatica
CCCATGGCACTTTCAATATTCCCCTCCAACACCATAACTCAAAAGCATCAGTTCTTCTACGGTCTTCCTTATTCACTGTCCAGCTTTCGCATCCATATGAGGTTATTGAAAATACCATAGCTTGGGTCAGACACCCCTTAGTCTTCAAGCTGACATCTTTGCTCTCCAACACTTTAAGAAGGTCTTGTGCAGCAGATTTGCCTAATGTAATGTGTCATTTGATTTCTTGACTGCTACTTCCATGAGTGTTGATAGTTGATCCAAGAAGAATCAAGTCTTTGACAACTTCAATCTTTGTATATATACTCTTAATTAAGATTTGTATGTATGCTCTTAATTACTTACTTTGTTGAGTGTTTTTGTCAAGAATGGGTGCTGGATTGTGTCCAATGAAAGACTGTAATTTTCATGGAGGTACTCTTGCATGTCTTTCTCCTGCCACTTAGCTGTAAGTCCTTAGTAATTATTCAGGTTTTCTAGACTTTTTTCAATTTATTTTTATTGTGGTAAAAAATATAAGAAAATTTAAACCATTTTACATGTGCAGTTCTATTACATCAATTACATTCACTAGTGTTGTACAAACATCAACGCAGATATTTAGTGATTTAAAAAATCAGTAAGTCCTGAGAAATATAGATGCACATACCTAGGAATCCGCAGGCTATTTCACTGCTGAGCCTTAACCAGAACACTGTCCTCCTAGGAGGGCGGAGGACTGGAGCTTTCTCAGAACTTCCTTCCCCTTCTTAACTAACACATACACAGAGATGCAAATGAGCCCTTGGCACCCACAGCAGGCTTGGACACCCATATAGATGGGGTGCTGGATCTTTCATTCTCCAGGACCAGTTCCATCCTAGGTAACTGGAGCCCAAGCCCAGGTTTCCTCTTCCTGCATTCTCTGCTGGGGTCCCTGGAGAACAGGGACATCAGGCAACTGTTCTTGTCAATGTGGTGGAGGTGCCCCTCTAGCTGCACAGGACTAATTCCCCTCCCCTCCCACCTTCAAGGCACCCTTGCTCCATCAGCCAGCCCTCTGCTCTGTTGTATCAACGTCTTCTTTCCTGACTCTCTCTTCTACATAGAGATCAGGTATCTCCTTTCCCAAACTGAGTTTCTCATCCCTCTGGTTTTCATCTATTTATGCACTGGACTGCAACATTTGAACTACAGTGTTGGTGGTTCACGCTTACCAGCCGCTCCTTGGAAACCCTATACAGGGTCACTATGAGTCCGACTTGATGGCATTTAACGACAGCAACAACCTCCCTGAGGCTCCCTTCACAGCCACCTCTACACCTAGTTTTTCCTTTTCTCTCCACAGTCCGGCTGCTGCCCTATCTTTCCACTGACCACCAAGGACGCCAGGGGCCTAAATGTTGCTAAAACCAGTGGACACAGTTTAGATCTTGGGCAGCTTTCAAGAGAGTGGATGTTGCCCTGGACTCTCCCTGGTGTCTGCCTTCACACTCTATTTATCCTCCTTGGCCCCAGGGCTATTCAGCATGTCCCAGACTGAACTTGCTATTTACCCATTCCTCCTGTGCTTCCAAGCTCTATGTCCACCACCATCCATCATGTCATTCCCGCCGGAACCTTCTACCTTACTTCCTACACTGAGTCAACGTCCTTGTCTTTCTTACATTCTGGTTTGTGCTCATCGTCTCTCTCCTAGGTTCCTCCATGGGCCCGCTTCTCCTTGGCCTTCCTAGCTTCCAGGTTACCACCATCTTCTAGCCCAGCTGCCTCACTGCAGCCAGAGTAAGCTTTCTCAACTACCCATCTGATCACCTTATTCCACTGCCAGGAAGCTAAAGAGGTCCTCTTGGTGGCACACATGGTTAAGCTCTGTGCTACTAACTGGAAGGCTGGCAGTTCAAATCCTTCCAGAGGTACTTCAGAAGATGTGATTGTTGATTTATTCCCAAAACCAGCCGTTGAAAAGCCCATGGAAAACAAACAAACGAACAAAAACAGGGAAGAGAAGCAAATACTATTGAATGATGATGCACAGATGTAATCATTGCAATGAAATGATGAGTGTAAAACCAATGTTCTCCCATGTAAACTATCACTCAATTCACAATCAAAACTTTGAAAGAAAAAAAGAAAAAAAAAGCCTGTGGAGCCCAGTTCCACTCTGTGCATGTAAGGTTGTCATGAGCCAAAGGCAACCTCGGGGCAACTAGAAAGTTGGATAAAGTTCTACTGGATCTTACAGGATTGCTCTAAGTTGGAATTGACTGATGGGAGTGTGTTGTTTGCTACTGTGTGTAAATGGGATCATAAAGTAGGAGGCCTTTGGCATCTGGCTTTGTTTTCTTTGAAGTTTCATTCAAGTTGTAGCATCTCCTGTTCTCTGAAGAGAATCACCTCACACATTTTCACAGGTGTTAACCAAGAGGCAGCATAAACAGCTCTGCCCTCCCAGCCTACATGAGCAGAAGATGGGGGTCCAAAGAAAGTGTCCGAATGGGGTGCTATCAGCTTTCAGGGAGAGTTGTGACTCTTCCCCAATTCTCTATTGGAGTCAAGGGGGTTTCTAATATAAGGGGACTTGAAAAGTTCAGGGAAAATCTCCATTTTCTTTTCATTCTATTTTTGCCTTAAGGAGCTCTGGTAGCGTAGTGGTTACGAATCGGGCTGCAAAACTTAAGGTCAGCAGTTCGAAACTACCAGCTGTTCCATGGGAGAAAGTTGAGGCTTTCTGCTCCCGTAAAGATTTACAGCCTCAGAAACCCTGTACAGGGTTGCTATGTTGGATCTGACTCCATGACACATAACAACATATAAGATTAATTAGCTCTGGTAGCATAGGTGGTTACCAATCAGGCTGCAAACCTTAAGGTCAGTAGTTTGAAACTACCAGCCGCTCTGCTGGAGAAAGATAAGGCTTTCTGCTCCCGTAAAGATTTATAGCCTCAGAAGCCCTGTAGAGGGTCGCTATGGGTCAGAATCGACTCCACGGCACTTAACAACAACAACGGCATATAAGATCGGGGCATTCGGAACAATGGAAAACCTACTTTTCACTTATTGGATGTCAGCTTAGAAAGCTGTCTTGCTACTTTGTCTTCTGGACCCATATGAGCTAGAAAGGAGAAACCCAAGGGAGAGAACACAGACTATGAGGGTGGATCAGTGGAAGCCTGAGTCTCCTGTGGGCCAGTAGATACACACAAAGGTAGCCAGGTCTGATCCATCTGGCCATGGCTCCACCCAAGATGACCGCATGCTGGGTGAGGGTACCAGAGCAATGGAAAGTGGTGGACTGAGCCGGGCTCATAGCTCCTGTACGTCTCCTGGATTGGGGGCTGTGCAGGATCGAGTCCCTCCAAAGCCTTCTGAAGAATTCTCACATTTGGTCCCGAAAGAAACAGCACTTGGATTCCTGCACCGAAAGGCACTGAAGCCAATGGAGAACCATCAGCAACACTTGGTGATGGTGGTGTTAAGTGCTGTTGACTCGGTTCCGACCCACAGTGACCCTGTAGGAGTTTCCAAGGAGCTTGAACTGGCAATCTTGTGGTTCCAACCGACTTCGCAACCCAGTGCTTAACCAGTAGCACCACTCCAGGACTCCCTCATCAGCACCAGGTTGATGAAAAGATGCACACTCCTTGCCTTCTGTCCTCTGTCCTCTGCCCAGCTAACCCCACTAGTTATTTTGTTTTTCTTTTTTTTAAATGTTTTATTGTGAATTATGTGATAGTTTACATGGGAGAACATTAGCTTTACATTCATCCTATTATGTATTGTTACATTGCCATGGTTACAATCCTCTCCATGCATCATCAACCAACCAAAGGGTATACCCTACAAGCCTGCCCCTCAGTTTTCAACACACAGCCCCTCTCCTTCTCTGGGTCTTGAGTCCCCAGCTGCTCCATCTCTCCACATCATCGTCTCTGCCTCCATCTCTGGCATCACTGCTTCTCTGGGTAGGGTCCAGCTCTCTGCTCTTCTCCCTTGATGGTCCCAGGAACCTCTGCTCCTTGACTGCAAAGTCAACCACTCCCCTCCTTTTGCTACAAAATGTCTACCTTTACATTTCCAACCCTCTCAGTCAGTCTTGATAGTAGCTATTGTACCACATGAGTGCCATCCCTGTCTCCTTTCATTAGCCCCGCATAGACAGATTGGATTCTACTCAGTGGAGAGTCTACCTTCCTCCGTGTCCTCTGGATATAGGCTCCCTCTTGAAAGCTTGTAAGCCAGTCACTTCTTGTCTTTGTAGTTGTAAACCCCCCCACTTTTGGGTAGCCAATGTCCAAGTTGCCCATCCCTGTCTACTCTGTGTATGGAGGGAGTGGGAATGATCCTTGCTATAAAGATTTGTTCCCTTTTTTGAGCTACTGCATCCATAGGTGTAGGTCAACTTCATCAAATTGTATCAGATCCCACCTTTTTTTTTTTTTTTTGCTGTTTTAATTTTTGGTAACTTTTTATTATGAATTAAGTGAAAGTTTACAGAGCAGATCATCAGTTTTACATTTAACAAATAATATAATTTTCTTCTCCACTAGTTTTTCTGTTGAATTTTCATCTTTTGTTTTAATATATTGTTCCCATTGATAACTACTATATAAGAATTGGTACAATTCAGTTGTGATTTCTTCCTTAACTAAAGAGTTTTGTGTTCTGTTTATTTTTAATTTCTGAATTGTATTTCCAGTACTCTACTTGTAATTAAATCTTCATGGTATGTATTCTGGTACATGCCCGGGAAGCTATGTAATCCAGTGGTCAATAGCACAGACTTTGGGGTCAGCTTCTGCTGGTTGATGTGAGAATCCACTTGCTCGGCTCTAAAATAGGAGCTAATGAGAGCAGTGACCCCATAGGGCTGTTGTGAAGTTTTCATGAGATACCATCTGTAAAGTGCCTGCCACATAGCACTCAATAAAAACAGACTGTTAGGATCACATCCAAAGAGGCTGTGACCTGCCAAGACCTGACCAAAGAGAAGGGGAAGGCATGAAGAGCAAAAGTGAGGGAGTCAGACATGGCGTCCAACAGTGAGCTGTTAAGGACAGAGGGGCTTTTCAAAGAAGCTTAAAGGAAAGCCAGGTCCAAGACTTATACAAATTCTAAAATTGGTCCACTCTAATGATTCCTCTGGCCACGGGATAGATAGAGTGCTCCTAATCTTCCTAACCCTTCATGGCTTGAATCTAACACAATCAGTTGTCAGTTGATGGGCTCACTTTTCTATGTTGCCCCAGCCTTTATCCTTTAGTCACATTCAACAGCTTCTGAAGGTCCCAGGTATAACAGGATGATGACTTGGAAATTGAACCTAAGTGTTGCAGACTGGATAATGACCCCACAAGATATCGGGTCCTAATCCTGGGAACAGGTGTTGTTGTTGCTAAGTGCCGTTGAGTCGATTCCAACCCATAGCGACCCTGTATAAGGTTTCTAAGGAGCAGCTGGTGAACTTGAACCATTGACCTTGCATTTCAAATGACTTTGCAGTCTGATGCATTAGCCCACAGCGCCACACCAGGACTCTTGGGAACAGGTTAAAGAGACTTTATTTGGAAAAAGGATATTTGAAGATGTGATTAAAGATCTTGAGATGGGGAGATCACACGGGATTAGTCAAGTGGGCCCTAAGTGTAATCATAAGGATTCTTATAAAAGGGAGATAGAGGACTAGCCCAGAACAAATCTGTTCTGGAAGAAGTATGGCTGCATTGCTCCTTAGATGCAACAGTGGGGAAACTATCTCTTCTGTTCTTTGCATGTGTTGTCTGAATGGAGCCGTTCCTAAAGAAGGAGGGTCAGTGAAAAAGAGGAAGGCCCTCAACAAGATGAATTCACACAGTGGTAGCAAGAGTGGGCTCAAAAATAGCAACAATTGTGAGGAGGGCAGTGTTTCCTTTTGTGTATAAGGTCATGAATGGGAGCCATCTCAATGGCTCAGCACCTAGAACCAACAACAGAGGGGGCATTGTGAAATGAAGCAGAGAAAGATTTGGTGAGGCTGGCCTTAGGGATTGGAGTGATACAACCACAAACCAAGGAACGCAGATAGTCATCAGAAGCTGGAAGGCTCAAGGAATGGTTTTGCCCTGGACTGTCCAGGGGCAGTGTGGCCCTGCCAGCTTAATTTTGGCCCGGTGATACAGATTTCAGACTTCTGGTTGTGTATAGTGGTGGCCAAACAATTTGTGGTGACTAGTTCCAGTAAGCATAGAAAGTAACACATGAAGCCAATACGTGTCTATGGGTCTCTGACTAAGCTAGACATGAACTAGGATAACACTGAGCCCAGTGATCAGCACACAGTAGGTGCTCATCAGATGCAAGCTGCTTCCCTGTCTCCCTCCCTTCTCCTCTCCTTCCCCCTTCCTCTTAGGCACAGCAGATGATCTACAAGAAGCATGAGCCAACAACATCCCTGGTCACACTTCTGGGCCAGTCCATTGTGAAATGTGTGATCTTGAACAAGTTACTTACTCGCTCAGCTTCTCTTTCTATCTGTATAAAATACGATTTGGGGGCCAACTTGTTCTTTAAGGACCCTTTGAACTCTAACATTCTTTAATTTTATGATATAGGATTTGAAATCTTGTTTATCCCCGAAACCTCACTAAACCAAACCAAACCAAATCCATTACTGTTGTGTCAATTCCAACTCATGGTGAGCCCATGGGCCCCAGAGTCGAACTGCCCCACAGGGTTTCTTGGCTGTGAGCTTTACCAGGACTTTCTTCTGTAGCACCACTGGATGGGTTTGAACTGACAAGCTTTAGGTTAATAGTTGAACATAAGCTGTTTGCATCACTCAGGGACCTTCTGAAAGTGCACACTTTTGAGATATTTGCACACATTGAATCAAAACTTGAGGTAGGAGGAGCAAACTGCCTACAGAAATGAATGAATGTGTGAGGGTGCTCAGAAGGGGCCTCGGCTCCTCACCCTCTCCTGGTCTGACCTGCTTTCCCGACATTCCTCTTGGCTAAGTGGCTCTCTAGAAGCTCCTGTTTGTCAGTACCCCCTGGAATCAAAGCTTCTTACAATATTCTACCAGCATGCTGCTTGTCAGACCCTAAGTATGCAGATGTTGGTAGGAAAGACTGAATTCCTTTCACCCTCATGATGGAAATTTAAAGAAAATAATGTGAGAACTTCATGGATAACTGCACATTCACCACCACAAATGGGACCATCACAAAGACAAATAAGTAACATCTCAGAACTTGGGAAGAGGGCCCAGAAGTGATTGGAGCTGAGAATGGGAGCCATTTGGCTGACACATGGCTGTCCTGTGGTCTAGCAGAAGGAGAAACCAAAGTTTCTAATTACCCAGCCACAAGCCTGTATTTTGATGTAAAAAAGGGGGAAATAGCTGGGCACTTTCTAGTCACAGACATGCCAAGGAGCAGGCAGAAAAGTCTTCACTCAGAATGCTGCTGAACCCAAGGCCTGGCCTGCTGGCTGGTGGTCTATTGCCCAGCTGAGATGCCACAGATGAGCCTCCTGGAGCTTAGAGTGGGCTCACCTCATCCCCTGCCCATGGTATACATTGTCATCGATTTGTTGAAACATCTCAGCTGGTGCTCCTTAAGTTCCTGGAGTCTTGTTTCTACCAATGGTGTCAGTGTAACACCATCCTTGTGATCACATGCTACCTCCTGCAATGGGTGAACCACGCGTGACCACTTATGTCTGGTACAGTGACTCTGTATTTCTTCCATCGTCTTTGCATGTCATTACATTTTTTTGCCCATAGAATCCTTCCATATTTCAAGTTGGTACAAAATTTTTTCTTTAATTCTTTCAGCTTGAAAAATGTTAAGTGCTTTTAAGTGCGTTCTTCCCTTTTGGTTTTCTTCGTGCCATTTCATTGTTATACTTTACTTGGTCTTCTCAAGCCCCCCCCTTTGAAATCATTTGTTCATCTCATTTGCTTCATTATTCTTCCTTTTGCTTTAGCTATTCATATTTAAATATATTTGGATATTTTCTTGTTTTTGTTATTGTGTGCCATTGAGTCAGTTCCAACTCAAAGCATCCCTGTACAGGGTTTCCAAGAATGGCTAATGTGTGTGAACTGTCGACCTTACAGTTAGCAGTCCAGTGCTTATCCTATAGTGCCACATCAGGGCTCTTAGATACTTTGTTGTTGTTGTTTTTAAGTGCCACCCAGTCAGTTGCAAATCATAGCGATCCTGTACAGGGTTTCCAAGGAGCAGCTGGTGGGTTTGAACTGCTGACCTTGTAGTTTGCAGTTCGGTGCTTATCCTATAGCACCACACTAGGACACTTTGTTGTTAAGTGCCATCAAGTCAGTTCCAACTCATAATGACTCTATGTAGGGTTTCCAAGGAGTGGCTAGGAGTTTGAACCACCAATGTTGTGGCTAGTAGCCCAGTGCTTATCCTATAGTGCCACACCAGAACTCCCCAGGAGACTTTGTTGTTGGTGTTGTTAGGTGCCATCGAGTTGGTACCAACTCATAGTGACCCTATGCACAACAGAACGAAACACTGCCCGGTCCTAGGTCACCCTCACAATTGTTGCCATGCTTGAGCCCATTGATGCTGCCACTGTGCCAATCTATCTCATTAGGGGTTTTCCTCTTTTTCTTTGACCCTCAACCTTACCAAACATGATATTCTTCTCCAGTGACTGGTCCTTCCTGACCCATGGCTTGTGTCATGCGCACCTTAATCCTCAAGCTGATATCTTTGCTCTGACATCTTTGCTCTCATACTTCAGACACTATGTCTGAAGTATGAGAGACAAATTCTGGCCATCTTGGCTTCCAAGGAGCACTCTGGCTATACTTCTTCCAATACAGATCTGTTGGTTCTTTTGTTAGAATATTTTCAATATTCTCTTCCAACACCACAAATCAAATGAAAAATACATTTGGGATATTTTTTGTATGACATCTCAAAAATTTGTCAGAACCTTCAGTCCTGGACAGCTTAACCTGGAAGGGGGCTTATTTCCTAGAATGGCATTTCTGCTTGAGAAATGCTCAGCTGTGCCTCAGTTCCCCTTTGTGTCCTCTGAGCTGCAGGTGCTCAGGGCCAAGAGGCCTTCTCCACTGCCTGGAAGGGACAGACATGGTTGTGCTTCCTGGCTCAGTGAAATAGCAACAACTACAGCTCCTGACAATGCTCACAGAAACACCTGCATCCTGCTCCCAGCCTATCTGGGTGTTCCTAGCCAATGTTTTCATTTTCAAGGTACACACACAGGAGAAGAGAACAGATTTCAGAGTGTATGTGACGAGAAAGGAGATAAGACATTCCGGAAGGAGGAATGAAGGATTTTCTCCTCTGCTGGTATTAGTTTGTTGTCTAACACCACTGACATTTGACTTTTCTCCTATATTGTCAATAGCAAATCATTAAAAAAAAAAAAAATCAGTTCATCAGAAAATATATTACAAAAATAAACATACATGGTTGTGATGCTTCCTACAGCTGAGCAAAACAAATTTCATCTCTGCTCACTTTTCTCCACCACATCCTTCCATGGGGGTGTCCAGACTGGACCATTTGGCTCCTCACCTTCTTTAGACAAAGCATGGTTGTATCTTTTTTATTTTTATTGCAAACTGAATGATAGTTTACATAGGAGAACATCGGCTTTACACCATCGTTTCATTGCAATGATTACCATCTCCTCTGTGCATCATCATTCAACAGTATTTGCTTCCATTCCCTGTTTTGTTTTGTTGTGTTTGGGGGTGGAGGGGATGTACACACTCAGAAATGTATAATAATTTGAACAACCAAAGGGCACATTCTGAAAGTCTGTCTCCTGGACACCAGGAAGTCCCTCTCTTTCCATGAGTCTAGAGTCCTCAGCTGCTCCCTCTCTCCATGTCCTCATCTCTGCCTCCATCTCTGGGGTCACTGCTTCTCTGAATAGGGTCCTGCACTCTGTTTGTGCTCTTCTCTCTTGATGGTCTGAGGGTCCTCTGTTTCTGTACTGTAAGATTAACTACTCCCTTGTTTTTCTTACAAAACTTCTACCTTTACAGTTGTGGCAGTTGCAATTAATCATGATAACAGTTACTCACTATTGAATCATAGGAATCTTATCCCCATCTCTTTTCACCAGACCCATCTACACAAGATGAAAACTATTCAGTGGGCACTCTACCTTCCCTCACACACTCTTAAACTAAACTACCACTTGAAAACATATAAACCAGTCTCTTTGTGCCTTTATCACCCCCTCATTTTAGGTAGCCAAAGCCTAACTTAAAATATACAACTCAAAATGAAGAGAAACAGCTGTAAACACCCATTAATAACCAGAATATTGAATGTACGAAGTATGAATCTAGGAAAATTGGAAATTGTAAAAAATGAAAAGAAATGCACAAACATTGATATCTTAGGCATTAGTGAGCAGAAATGGACTGGTATTGGCCATTTTGAATCTGACAAACACATGGTTTACTAGGCCGGGAATGACAAATTGAAGAAGAATGGTGTTGCATTCATTGTCAAAAAGAACATATCCAGATCAGTCATGAGGTACAGTGCTGTCTGTGATAGGATAATACCCATGTGCCTACAGGGAAGCCCAGTTAATACCACTGTTAATTCTACCAACGTCTTCAATCTTCAATAGATCGATCAAACATGCAGTCAAGATGTATTAATAATTATTGGTGATTGGAATGCAAAGGTTGGGAACAAAGAGGAAGGATCAGTAGTTGGAAAATATGGCCCTGGTGAGAGAAATGATGCTGGAGATCACATGATAGAATTCTGCAAAATCAATGATTTGTTCATTTCAAAGGCCTTCTTTGGACAGCATAAGAGACGATTATACACATGAACCTCACCAGATGGAATACACAGAAATCAAATTGACTACATCTGCAGAAAGAGACGATGGAAAAGCTCCATATCATCAGTGAAAACAAGGCCAGGGGAAGATTGTGGAACAGACCATCAATTGCTCATATGCTAATTCAAACAGAAGTTGAAGAAAATGAAAACAAGTCCACGAGAGCCAAAATATGACCTGGAATATATCCCACCTGAGTTTAGAGATCATCTGAAGAACAGATTTAATACATTAAACACTAAAGACTGAAGACCAGAAGAGTTGTGGGATGACATCAAGAACATCATACATGAAGAAAGCAAAAAGTCATTAAGAAGACAAGAAAGAAGGAAAAAATCAAAATGGATGTCAGAAGAGACACTGAAACTTGCTCTCCAGCGTAGAGATGCTAAAGCAAATGGAAGAAATGAAGAGGTCCAAGAGCTTAACAGAAAATTTCAAAGGTCAGCTCAAGAAGACAAAGTCAAATATTTCAACAAACTGTGCAAACATCTGGAGTCAGAAAACCAAAAAGGAAGAACACCTCAGCATTTCTCAACCTGGGGAACTGAAGGAAAAAATTCAAGCCTTGACTTTCATTATTGAAAGATTCTCTGAGCAAATTATTGAATGATGCAGAAAGCATCAAAAGAAGATGGAAGGAATACACAGAGTCACTGTACCACAAGGAAATGGCTGATGTTTAACCGTTTCAAGAGGTAGCTTATGATCAAGAGCCAATGATACTGAAGGAAGAAGTCTAAGGTGCATTGAAGGAATTGGTAAAGAACAAGGCACTGGGAATTGATAGAATAAAATTTGAAATCTTTCAAGAAAGTGAGGCGGCACCAAAGGCACTCACTCACCTATGCCAAGAAATTTGGAAGGCAACTATCTGGCCAATTGATTGGAAGAGATCTGTATTTGTGCCCATTCCAAAGAGAGGTGACCCAACGAAATGTGGAAATTATCAGATAATATGTTTGATATCCCATGCAAGTAAAGTTTTATTCAAGGTAATACAGAAATAGCTACAAGCATACATTGACAGAGAACTTCCAGAGGTTCAAGCTGGAGTCAGAAGAGCACGTGGAACTTGGGATATCATTGCTGGTGTCCAAAGGGTCTTGGCTGAAAGCAAAACATATCAGAAAGATGTTTACCTTTGCTTTATTGACTACAAAAATGCTTTTGATTGTGTGGATCATGACAAGCTATGGACAACATTGTGAACTATGAGTATTCCGGAACACTTAATTGTGCTCATGAGGAATCTGTACCTGGACCAACAGGCAGTTGTTCGAACAGAACATGGAAACATTGAATGTTTCAAAATTAAGAAAGCTGTGCGAGAGAGTTGTGTTTTTTCACCATACTTATTCAACCTGTATGCTGAGCAAATAATCCGAGAAACTGGGTTCTATGAAGAAAAACGTGGCATCAGGATTGGAGGAAGACTCATTAACAACCTGCGATATGCAGATGATACAACCTTGCTTGCTGAAAGTGAAGAGGACTTAAAATATTTACTGATGAAGTTCAAAGAGCACAGCCTTTGGTATGGATTGCATCTCAATGTAAAGGAAACAAAAATCCTCATCACTGGACCAATAAACAACATTCTTATCAAAGGAGAAAAGATTGAAGTTGTCAAGGGCTTCATTCTTCCGGGGTCAGCCATCAACACTCATGGAAGCAGCAGTCAAGAAATCAAACAATGTACTGCATTAGGCAAATGTGCTGAACAAGACCTTTTTAAAGTGTTGAAGAGCAACAGTGTCAGATTGAGGACTAAGATGCACCTGACCCAAGCCATGGTATTTTGAACAACCTCATATGCATGCGAAAGCTGGACAGTGAATAAGAAAGACCATAGAAGAATTGATGCATTTGAGTTAAGGTGTTGGAGGAGAATATTGAAAGTGTCATGGGCTGCCAAAGGACCAACAGATCTGTGTTGGAAGAAGTGCAGCCAGAGCGCTTCTTGGAGGCCAGGATGGTCAAACTTCATCTCTCATCCTTCAGACATATTTTCAGGAGATACCAGTCACTGGAGAAGGATATCATGTTTGGTAAGGTGGAGGGTCAGGGAAAAAGAGGAAGATTCCCAGTAAGATGGATTGGCAAAGTGGCAGCATCAATGGGCTCAAGCGTGGCAACAATTATGAGGTTGGCCCAGGACCGGGCAGTGTTTCGTTCTGTTGTGCATAGGGTTGCTATTCAGTACTAACTCAATGGGACCTAACAACAATAACAACAATGCCTAAGTTGTACATGCCTATGTACCCTGTATACAGAGGGGATAGGATAGACACTTGATTTGAAGACTCCTTTCCTCTCTGTTGGTATTTTGAGCTCCTACACCACCATGCTTATATAGTAAAGAGGTTAAAGAAATGCAGTGATGTGGGGGAATGGATTTACTTAACTGCAGTTGGAAAGGGACAGGAAAATTGCTTACATGGGAAATAAAGCGAATGAAAGATGGGGAAGCAGGAGTGAGGAGTAGATCCAAGATCTTGACAGACTGCAGGGCAGTTAGGGATGTGAGTGTTATAAAAAGCAAAAGCTACCAGGAAAGAGGATTTGTGGGTTGGGGAGTTCTCCTTGCACAATCTTTGAGAGACCTCAGTAAAGATTTGGAAAGAAAACTTGATATCTGCTCCAGTAGTGCTCATGGTTATTCTTGAAGACCCCCATCAAAAGTCACCTCCAAAAAGCCTTTAAGATCATTTCCTACTGATGTCTTGTGTCTCTGAACTCTTAGTTAGTAAGTCTCAGCTCAGTCACCCGAATCCAGAGATCTCTTCAGAAGTGATAACTAGTTTTGTGGCATTGGACTGGGGATGGGATGGCCGAAGTCAACCTTGCTTTCCTTACCTATTCCACAGACTCATTGTAATCGATGGAGTCCTAGTGTGGTGCTATAGGATAAGCACTAGACTGCAAGGTCGGGTTGAACTGCAAGGTCGGCGGTTCAAACTCACCATCCACTCCTCGGAAACCATCTAAAGTGTCACTATGAGTTGGAACTGACTTGACGGCAGTTAACAACAACAAAAACATTGTGACCTGGGTTAACAAATCATGCCCGACTTGAGCCTCCTGCAATATTCTCTTCAGAATGCTTTTTAACCACAGACTCTTGGGAAGGCAGGAAAATAATAGTAATGACAGCAGTAATAAAAATGGGTAGTTAGGGTATGCTAGGAGTCCTGGTGCGGCTCTGTAGAATAAGCACTGGACTGCTAACCATAAGGTCAGCAGCTCAAATCTACCAATTACCTTTTGGAAACCCTATGCAGGGTCGTTATGAGTCAGAACTGACTCCATGGCACTTAACAACAACAACAACAGTATGTCCTAAGCACCGGGCTAAAGCGTTTATTTACATTGTTTCACTTAATCCTTACAAAACCCCCTGAAACAGAAATAATATATTCATTTTACGGATGAGGAAATTAAGGTTCAGAAAGGTTGAGTGATTTGCCCAAGGTCAAACAGCTTGTAAGTGGCAATGTGTGGGGAATCCAACTTGGTCCCCTCTGTCTGCCTCCTACTGGAGGACACTCCGAATTGCTTAGTCACTTGGACATCAGGACACACTCACCTGGCTTTGTTCCTTTGTGTCACAGATAAAGAAGACAAGAGTCACAATAGTTAAATCAGTCATTGTAATTACAATGTCAGTGATTGGTGGAGCTTGGACTAGAACTAGGTGAACTGGCTTCTTATTGTCTTCTTTATCTCTTCACTTTCCTCCTCCTATCTGCTCCCTGAGTGGCTGGCCCAAGACTTGAGAGCTCTGATTGGATGGGCAAGAAAGGAGGCAGGACTCCCATGGGGGAGGTAGCAGGCCAGTGTTCTCAGCTCAGAGGCAGCCAGAGGGCTGGGAGAGTGCAGAAATACATGATCAATTTATTATTATATGTTTTTGGATTTCCCCAGCTATTTAGCACCAAATGTCCTGCATCTTGGGAAATCCCTCAGTCGCAGATGAACGGAGACCATTGGACATCTTCCAGAGCCTTGATCTGGCAATAGCTGCCCGGTCTTCAGTCCAGGACTGAAGACAAGCCTTCAGATATCTGGAAAGTGTTCAGATCCCCGATAGCTACTGGCCCTTCCTGGCTGCAGTCTACTTAGGGGTTTGTTTGTTTTTTCTATTAGCATGGTGGAGGTAAGTCAACCAAGTCATACTACAGAGTCAGGGATCTTCAGGGCTACAGGGTATTTTAAACAGCACTTAATGCAACCTATTCTTTTAACAAGTGGGGATACTGAAGCCCAGAGACTTTTCTTGAGACCCCACAGCAATGAGGGGCACAGTTGAAACAGATCTGGGTTAAATGTCCACTTTGCTGTTTCACATCACATGGCAGTTCTTAATTTCATTGTGTGTCTAAGGCAGAGGTTCTCAAAGTGTGGTTCCTGGACCAGCAGCAATACCTGGGAGCTTGTTAGAAATGCAAAGTCTGTGGCTGTATCCCAGACTCCTGTCCTGCTGTGGCGCTGGAGGATCAGCAGTTGACTCAAATCACAAGGTCAGCAGTTCAAACTCACCGACTGCTCTAGGAAGCCATCTACAGGGTTGCTATGATTTGGAACTGACTCAATAGCACATAACAATCACAATAATCCCAGACTCAGGTACCTTGGTGAAACATGGTTTGCTGAACTATTAACTCTTTTTTTGTGTGT
Organism: Chrysochloris asiatica; assembly: GCF_000296735.1. NCBI lineage: Eukaryota > Metazoa > Chordata > Mammalia > Afrosoricida > Chrysochloridae > Chrysochloris > Chrysochloris asiatica. The sequence continues at coordinate 5,440,721 of NW_006408674.1, forward strand.
GTGGATTGAGTGAAAGTTTATAGGGCAGATCATGTTTTACATTCAACAAATCATACACTTTGTTTCATCACAATGATTATAATCCCCTCCACATACCATTAGGTAACAGTATTTCTCTCTACTCACTTTAGCTCTTTTAAAACAAACAAACAAACAAAAAACCCTCAGGCATATATAATAATTTACACCACCAAAGGGTACATTCTGCCAAGTCTGCCTCCTAGCTGCCATCTCTTAGTCCCTCTCTTCCCATGAATCTAGAGTCCTCAGATGCTCCCTCTCTCCATGTCCCCATCTCTGGTATTGCTGCTTCTCTGGATAAGGTCTCACATTCCGCTTGTGCTCTTCTCCCTTGATGGTCCTAGGATCCTCTGTTTCTGGACTATAAGATTAACTACTCCTCCATTTTTGTTACAAAACTTCTACCTTTACAACTGTGACAGTCGCAGTTAATCATGATAACAATTACTCACTTTTGAATCATAAGAATCTTATCCCTATCTCTTTTAACCAGACTCACCTAGACAAGATGAAAAATATTCAGTGGAGACTCTATTTCCACCCCACACACACTGTTAAACTAAATTCCCCCTTGAAACCTTGTAAGCCAGTCACTTCATGTCTATATCACCCCTCATTTTAGGTAGCCAATGTCCAAGTTGTCCGTCCCTATCTACCCTGTATACAGAGGATAGCATTGATACTTGATGTCAAGACTCCTTCCCTCTCTGTTGGTATTTTGAATTACTACCTCCATGAGTATAGGTCAAGTTCATCAAATTGTAGCAATTTACCCTTGTTTCCTTTATCAAAAATTGTCTTGTTCTTTTTTCTTTTTAAATCTTCCTCTAGTCGAGTTTTGATTATCAAGCCATGGAGGCTAGGTCAAATGAGTACTATCTGCAACTTTGGGTGTTCTTGTGTCTCTCCCCTCACTTCTTATCAGCGGGATGCTTCACTCTCAGCCCTAGCCCTCTGTGGCTATGTACTTGTCCATAGGTTCAAGTGTCCCCAGGTCTCACCATACTTTGGACCAACTAGCCCTTCCTCTTCTCTCTCTCATCTCCAGGTCAACGGGAGTCTGTGGAACAGGTTGAACTCAGCCCATTTCTACATTGCTGCCTTTCCCCCTCTTACACTCACCAGTAGACCGATGTGGTCATCAGCAAGCTTACATGCCTGCTCATGTGTTCCCTTTGAATATCAGTCTTAGAGGGGGTGTTGTCCTGAGGGAACTGGATTGCTTGCCTTGATGGCTTACTGGCAAACAGCTTGCTTATTCTTGTAGTAGCCAGTCATGCTGACATTTTTGTTTTGGGGTTTTTGTGAAGATGTATCTTCTATTGCTCTAGCTGTTCCAGGCTGGTCTGTTTGTCCTTTCTAGTTGGAATGTCCCACTTCAGAAGGTTCCAGATGGGGCTCAGGATTCCACCTAAGGTCCTATACATTGCAAAGGCTCCACAAAAAACCTACTTCACTGGGCAAGTTGTAGAACCCCTTTTAGGTATTCCAATCAGTTATAAGCTGAAGAGGGGATTACAAGTTTTCTGTAATCATGTTTCCCGACATTCCTTTCTATCCCTTTCAAGTGTTTATTTTACAATAGTAGGCAAGGGAAACTAATATACATAAGACAGTCAAGCATCTTAGTATTATTTCCCTTCTTCAAACTATGCCTTGATCCCTGTATCACAGAGCCCTGTTGTTCCATGGTTGAACATGCATCACTATTTACCTCTGGAGCATGTAGCCCATGCAAACCTGTCTCAGTGTTCCCCTATCTACCTTGTTCTTTCACCCCTTCCTCCAGAACTATTAACTCTTACACAACAAATTACCCAGCCTAGAATATCAGAAGTGCTGAGATTAGAAATCTGATTTAGAGCTTCTTGACAACTCCAACCACCTCCTTAATGATATTCATTCCTACCTCCAACCAAACTTTCAAAAGCATCATTGCTCAGACTACACCTGTGTATGCGCACACACACACACCTGATCTCTCAGTTACCTGCAACAATCAAATCTAAGCTCTATAACTGTTTAGGGCTCTGCATTCATGGACCTAGGAGACTTTCCAGTTTTGTCTCCCATCTCATTCCAGTTTCTCTCCAGTGTGTCCCAAACCTCAGAGAGTACTTCACAGTTATCTAGACAAATTGTTAAAAGACAGATTACTATCTTTAATTCAGTAAGTTTACAACTGCTGTTACCAAGTGCTGTTGAGTCAGTTCTGACTCATAGCGACCCTTATGCACACCAGAATAAAACAGTTCCGGATCCTGTACCTTCCTCACAATTGTTGGGATGTCTGAGCCCATTATTGCTGTCACTATATCATTCCATTTCACTGGGGGTCTTCCTGGTTTTTGCTGACCTTCTACTTGACCAAGCATGATGTCCTTTTCCGGGGACTGATCCCTCCAAAGTATGAGATGAAGTCATCCTGGCTTATAAGGAGAATTCTGGTTGCACTTCTTCCAAGACAGATTTGTTTGTTCTTCTGGTAGTCCATGGTACTTTCAATATTTTTTCCCAACACCATAACTCAAATACATTGATTCTTTCATGGTTTTCTTTATTCAGTGTCCAACTTTCACATGCATATGAAGCAACTGAAAATATCATGGCTTGGGTCAGGTACACCTTAGTCCTCAAACTGATATCTTTGATCTTGAACAATTAGAGTCTCTTGCAACAGTTTTGCCTAATGCAATACGTCTTTTGATTTATTGACAGCTGCTTCCATGAGTGCTGATTGTCGATTCAAGCAAAATGAAGTGTTTGACAAGTTTGATCTTTTATCCATTTATCATGATGTTATTTATTGGTCCAGTTGTACATGCCCTCTTTGCCCACATCTCTTTCTTTACCTGTGATCCTGTCACCAGGTTGTTGCTTCTGTCCGGAATGTCCTTGTTTTCTGTCCTTCTACACATACAAGTTCTTCCCTCAAGGAACTGCTCAAATGCTACCTCCTCCTCAGCATCCTCAAGTGAAAGAAATGCTTCACCCCCTACGGCCTACAACAGCACTCCTCATTTCTCGGTAGTCATTTATTACTTTCTTTCATTGACAGTTATTGAAATACATTCTGTATCAGCCAAGCACACTCAAAAGGAGTAGTCAAAGAGACTTTAATAAGAGGGTCTATTCACAAAGCCATGTGCAGCATTAAGGGAAACCTGCAGGAAGGGGTAGCAACCCAGTGATAGTAATTTCTGGAAACCATGATAACCTTGAGGGCAAGAGACCAGGTGAGGATGTGGTTACTGAAATTAGGAGAGGTTCACCTGACAGGAGCTGTGGTCTTGGGAAAAGGAGCACTGGCAAACTTAACATAGGAAATGAAGGAGACGCAAATAGCACAAATCAGAATTGAAATGGGCTATGTCACAACAGAACCAACTGAAAGAAAAAGGAAAATAACAGAATATGCTGAAGAATTATACTCTCCAAATTGGAAAACATAGGAAAAATGAACAAATTTCAAGAAATTCATTACCTACTCAAACTAACACAATCGGAGGTAGAACATTTGAATAGACCCATCACATAAAAAGAAAGTAGATCATAAAAAACTCTGAACAAAGAAAGTCCTGGCCCAGATGGCTTTACTGGTGAATTCTTACAAACATTCACAAAAGAGCTAACACCAATTCTACTCACATCATTCCAGAACATATAAAAAGATGGAGTACTCCTGAGCTCATTCTAGGAAGCAAACATAATCCTGACACCAAAACCTGGCAAAGAATTCAGTAAAAAAGAAAATATAGATCAACATCACTCATAAACCTAGATGCAAAAATTCTTAACAAAATCCTAGCCAAACAGAATTCAATAACATATAAAAAAATAATAGTAATACAAGTTAGAGTCATACTTGGTATGCAAGGATGGGTCATCATTAGAAAAACAATCACTATAATCCACCACAAAAATAAAGCAAAGAACCACATAATTATATCCATCTATGAAGAAAAGGCATTTAACAAAATCCAACATTCATTCCTGATAAAAATGCTTAGCAAAACAGAAATAGAAGGGAAATTCCTCAACATAATTAAGGGCATAGACACAAACCCAAGAGCCAATATTATTCTCAACAGAGAGAGACTGAAAACATTCCTTTTGCAAACAGTCGCCAGACAAGGATGGACTTTATCACCCTCTCTGTCCTATACTGTATTGGAATACAATAACACCACAAGGCGGGATACAAAGCATCCAACTTGGCAAAGGAGAAGTATTTGTATTTGGTATGATGCTATGTATAGAAAATCCCAGAGACTCAACAAGAAAACTACTGCAACTAATTCAATTCAGTAAAGTGGCAGGGCACATAATCAACATAAAAAATCAGTCAAACTCCTCTAAAAAAAGGAACTCTAAAAAGGAAGTAAGAAAACATTACCATTTATAATAGCCACCCTTAAGATGAAGATGTTGTTGTTATTAAGTGCCATTTAGTTGGTTCCAGCTCTTAGGAATAATACTAACCAAAGAAACAAAAATGCTGTATAAATAAAATGACAAAACATTACTACAAGAAACCAAAAGAGACCTACATAAATGGAAGACTATACCATGCTCATGAATAGCTAGGCTTAACATTGTGAAAGTGTCAGTACTACCAAAAGCAATCGACAGCTTTAATGAAATCCTGATCCAGATATCATCATCTTCTTCTGTGTGGTGGGGGCAAGAAGTGTGGGGGGACACGGTTTCTTATTATTTTTTCCTCTTTACATTTCTTAAGTGCCTTCTTTAAAGAAATAGAAAAAACAAACCACCAATTTTATATGGGAAGGAAAGAAACCTCAAATAAGCAAAGTACTACAAAAGAAAAGAACAAAGGAGGAAACCCTGGTCTCAAAACCTACTAATCATCCACAGTAGTCAAGACAGCCTGACGCTGTACAATTACATAGACTAATGTAGCAGGATTGAGAATCCAAAAGTAAAGCCATCCACTTATGGACAGTTGATCCTTGACAAAGGGCCGAACCCCCTTAAATGGGAAGAGACAGTCTCTTTAATACATGGTGCTGGCAAAACTGGGTATTTATTTGCCTAGAAATGAAGCTGGATCATCTTTATATGAACATGAATGAACTCAAAGACATAAATATAAATATAGAATCTATCAAGGAAAAACAGGGTCAAGCCTTAAAACATGGCTCAAAGATACTACCAAACATATTTTTTAAATGTACAAGCAGCAGAAGACAGCTGGTACCTCCTAAAACTTAAGTACTCATGTGCATCAAAAGACTTCACCAGAAGAGTAAACAATGTTGGCAGCAACATATCAGACAAAGGATTAGTCTCTAAAACTGATAGAAAACTTCAACACACCAACAACAAAACAGAAAACGATCGGACTGAAGAGTGGGTAGAAAGCCAGTTACAGAAAATGAAACAAGACTCATGCCTCAGGCCACATACAGAAGCTCAAGATGGGGCAAAACCTAAGAATACAAAAGGTCACCCAAGAAAACACATAAAATAGACTATCAAACAACCAAAATGCACAGACAGCAGAAGATAAACTAGATGACAGGCATCTTATAAAATGAAATACTGTTAATGTATCTTAAAAGATTTCTCCAAAAGAGTAAAAAGAGAACCTATAGACTGGGATCCAATATTTGGAAATGATCAATTAGACAAGGAACTACTCTCTAAAATTCATTAAAAACGTCACTATCTCAATCACTAAAAGACAAACCTTCCAATTTTAAAAATGGGTAGAGGATATGAACAAATACTTTGCCAAAGAAAACATTCCTTCAAGTAGCCAACAAATATATGAAGAGTGCTCAGGTTATTAACCATTCAAACCAAACCAGATCCAGTGCCATCAAGTCAATTCTAAATTCAGAGCAATTATATATAAGACAGAAGGAGCTCTGGTAGTGTAGTGGTTACAAATCGGGCTGCGAACGCAAGGTCAGCAGTTCAAAACTACCAGCTGCTCTGCTGGAGAAAGATGAAGTTTTCTGCTACAGGGTCGCTATGCGTCGGAACTGACTCCACGGTACATAACAACAACAACATATATAAGACAGAGTGGAGCTGGTTCTTGGGGGGGTTTCTGAGACCATCTCTTTATGGGAGCAGACCTCATCTTTCTTTTGAGGAGTGGCTGGTGGGTTTTAACTACCAACCTTGCAATTAGCAGCCCAATGCTTAACACATACAGCCACCAAGGCTATTAACGAGATGTGAATCAAATCAACAAGAAGATATCTCACCCTAGTAATAATAGCAAACTTCAATAAGACAAAAACCAACAAATGTGAAGACTTGAGAACTTTCATATACTGATGATGATGTTGTTGTTAAGTACCATGGAGTCAGTTCCAACTCATAGTGACCCTGCACAGGGTTTCTGAGGCTGTAAATCTTTACAGGAGCAGAACGCCTCATCTTTCTCCTGTGGAACCGCTGGTAGTTTTGAACTGCCGACCTTGAGGTTAGCAGCCCCATTTGTAACCACTATGCTGCCAGAGCTCCTTCATGTACTGATGGTGAGACTGTAAAATGGCACAACCACAGTGGAAAATGGTACACTGTTTCCTTAAAAAGCTGGAAATAGAAATACCTTTGGATCCAGCAATACCACTACTAGGTATATCCTAAAGAAATAAGAGCCAGAATGCAAACATATGTACAACCATATTCTTTGCAGAATTAGTCACATTAGCAAAGAGGCAGAAACGATCTAAGTGCTCATCATTAGATGAAGGAGAAACTAAGTATGATGCATTCACACAATGGAATCCTAAGCACCATTCGAGAATAATGAAGTATCTGTGAAACACCTCAAAACGTGAATGAATGTGGAGGGCATTATGCTGAGTGAAATAAGTCAATCACAAAAGGACGAATGTTGCATGAGTCCAATATTATCAAAAGTCAAGGAATGGTTTACACACAGATAACAAAACAGAAAAGCATGATGTAATGGTTATCAGAAATGGGATGGAAGGGAAAGGAAATCACTAAATAATGTCAAGTGTTGTCAAGTCAGTTCCAACTCATAGCAACCCTGTATTGGTTTTCCAAGGAGCAGCTGCTGGGTTTGAACTGCCAATCTTGTAGTCATCAGTTCAGTTCTTATTCTACAGGACTCCAACCAGATAATTTGTTGTTAAGTGCCGTTGAGTTGGTTTTGATCCATAGTGACCCTGTATAGGGTTTCTGAGGAGCAGCTGGTGAGCTTGAACTGCTGACCTTGCAGTTCAAATGGCTTTGCAGTCTGGACCATGAACCCACAGCGCTACCCCAGGATTCTATTAATTTAGGTGAAGGGAAAGGCAATATACAATAAGGGTGTGATGACCACAATACCACTAAAGAAGACTATGGCATGAAGAGTTATACAAGAGTTATAGAGCACAAAGGTAAATATTACATACACACTGCAGAGCATATATAGGATTGGCAGATGGTATTGCTACATATGCATTTATATGTGTTGTGAACATATCCATGACTATGTCTGCTGTTGCTGACTGTATTGAGCCTGTTCTCATTCATTGCAATACTGTATAGGGTTTCTGAGGAGCAGTTGGTGGGTTTGAACTGCCAAGCCCTACAGCCTCACACCAGGACTCCATGCATGAATATAATAGAGCACATATGGAACAAAGATATGAAACCTTCTTAGCCATAACCAAACACTTGAGGGAATGAATTGGTGAACCTGAAGGCTCAAGATCATAGTCTCCAGGAATGCTAAGGTCAACTGGCAGAGCAGAGTCCACAAAGACACTACCCTACATCCTACCAAGGTGAGTACTGACTGAGGTCTGAAAAGCTGTGAGTAGCCATTGAAGGTATCTTCCCATCTAAAGTCAACAAGAGTGAAGAAGACCAACAACACAAGCAAACCATTAGTCACAAACAAACCAAAGGGCTGATGGGCCAAGTGAACCCCAGCATCCACAACCCTGAGACCTGAAGACCTAGATGGTGCCCGGCTACCACTGCCAACTGCATTGAAGAGATCACAGTAGGAGGTCCTGGATAAAGTGGGAGGAAAATGTGGGGACAACTCAAGAATCATAAAAAAGACCAGGCTTACTGGCTTGAGCCTGGGGAAACTTCCAAGATTATGGCCTTTGGACACCCTTAAAGCTTGGACGTAAACTCCCTTTCAGCCCAGTGGTTCAACTTTCAGCCAAACCATTGTTGTTGTTGTTAAGTGCCGTCGAGTCGATTCTGAGGCACAACTGGTGGATTTGAATCGTTGACCTTACGGGCCAAACCATAGACAGGCTTAAAGGTGAACAATAATACCAGAAAGGTATGCATTCCTTAGAACCATCAGCCGTATAAGATTAAGAGCAGCAATTTCACAGGGGTGAAGCTCATTGGACTGCAAAGTTGGTTTGAACTGCAAGGTCAGAGGTTTAAGCTCACCAGTCGCTCCTCAGAAACCCTACATAGGGTCGCTGTGGGTTGGAATCGACTTGAGGGCACTTAACAACAACAAAGCTCAGAAGGTGGGGAAAAGGGATGAATGGAAACAATAAACACAGGGAGGAAGTGGGAAATGTGCGGATTGCAATCCTTGTCACAAAACAAAATGTCTATGAACTGCTGACAGCAAGCTATTTTGCCATGTAAGTTTCACTCATGTCACAATAAAAATTCTAAAATAAAAAGCAGAGACCACAATCACATATTGATGTTGTCCATAGAGGTCAGTCCCCTTGTGGTTAGCAGCCCAGGACTCATCACCAGAGCAGGTGAGGACAGGCAGAGGATGTGCATGGGGAGGCAAGTAGAGGATGCCCACCCCACCTAGCACATGGTTCTCTGTCTTACTGTGAAGTCCCAGGCAGAGTACAGAATCCATGTGAAAGTTTCTCCCTGGTCCATGACAACACGCAGCCTCCAAAACAAACCTGTTCCCTTTGAATCAATTCTAACTCATGGCAACCCCACGTGTGACAGAGTAGGACTACCACATAGGGCTTTCTTGGCTATAAACTTTCCGGAAATGGAAGTAGATCATCAAGTCTTTCATCTCCGGTGCTGCTGGTTGGGTTTGAACTTCCAACCTTTCAGTTAGAAGCAGAGTACAAACTGTTTGCATCAGCCTGAGACCTTGATGAACTCAGGGCCTTGCAAAGAATAAACCTTAACCAAACCACCTGCTATCGAGTTGATTATGACCCATAGTGACCCTACATAGGGTTTCCGAAACTGTAAATCTTTGGGAGCAGAAAGACCCATCTTTCTTCCTTGGAGTGGCTGGTAGGTTTGAACCCAAAACCTTTCGGTTAGCAGCCCAATGCCTAGCTCACAGTACCACCACAGCTTCTTATTGCAAAGTATTGCTGCTGTTGTTAAGTGTTGTGGGGTCAGTTCCAACTCATAGCAACCCTATAGAGGGTTTACAAAAATAGCTGGGGGTGGGGGTGAGGGGTTGAACGGCTGACCTTGTGGTTAGCAGTCCAGTGCTTATCCTACAGTTCCACATCAGGACTCCACTGTAAAATTTGTAAGTATTTGGTGAGTGGAACTCTCATCATTAGCTACTGAGCATATCTGGTGCTTAATTTTCAGACATTTTATAATATTTGGTCACTCAAACACATTTCTCAGAATATTCAAAGAATGTTCATAGTGCCTCCGTCCAGCAAGCCAAGGTTGTCTCTGACACAGCCAGGAAAACGAGCTCATACTTCCCACCACCATCCACGCGTTTCTCATATGTCACTTTATCCTTCTAAGCAAGGAATATAAACTCGAGGATTGAGCAGACCTGTGGAGGAATGACGGTTTTCTCAGATTTCAAGTAATCAAAGAAAGCACAGAGGAAAAGAATGAACAACAGAGATATCCGTCTATTGTAAGTGAAATATAAGCAAACTAAAAGTAAAGGAAGAAAATCGATTGCAAAATAAATCTGTATTCAAAATGATAATGGGTCCCAATCCATGTAATTCTTCTAGGTCTATGAGAAAAACGCTAAGGACCTTCTCCATTCCTGTTGTTGTTGGCGCCGTTTATTAATATGTACTTATCCCTGCAAGTGTTTTCCCAGTTGTTGTTGAGTTCCAGTCGCCAGCTCATGATTCCAGCTCATGGTAACTCCATGTGTTTCAGAGCAGAACTGCACATAAGTTTTTTTTTTTTTTTAAGGTTTTTTTATGGATTGAGTGAAAGTTTACAGGGCAGATCATCAGTTTTACATTCAACAGATCATACAACTTGTTTCATTACAATGATTATAATCCCCTCCATGTCCCATCAGTTAACAGTATTTCTCTCTATTTACTTTAGCTCTTAAAAACAAAACAAAACAAAACAAAAAACACACTCAGGCATTTATAATAATTTACACCTCCAAAGGACACATTCTACAAGTCGGCTTCCTGGCCATGCCTCTCTTCCCATGAGTCCTCAGCTGCTCTCTTTCTCCATGTCCCCATCCCTGCTATCACTGCTTCTCTGGATAAGGTCTTGCATTCTGCTTGTGCTCTTCTCCATTGATGGTATAGAGGCCTCTGTTTCTGGACTGTAAGATTAACTACTTCGCTGTTTTTGTTACAAAACTTCTACCTTTAGGATTCTGACAGTCGCAATTAGACATGATTACAATTACTCACTATTGAATCATAAGAATCTTATCCCCATCTCTTTTCACCAGACCCTCTTGTCAAAAAGAAAACTATTCAGTAGGAACTCTTTTTTCCCTATATACTATTAAACTAAACTCCCCCTTGAAACTTTGTAAGCCAGTCAACTTCGTGCCTTTATCACCCCCTCATTTTAGGTAGCCAATGTCTAAGTTGCCTATCCCTATCTACCCTGTCTACAGAGGGGATAGCATTGATAATAGATGTGAAGACTCCTTCCCTCTCTGCTGGTATTTTGAGTTACTACCTCCATGAGTAACTCAAGGTAGGTCAAGTTCATCAAATTGTAGCAATTTACCCTCGTTTCCTTTATCAAAAATTGTTTGCTTTTATCTTCCTCTAGTTGAGTTCTCCACCACTCGTCTGACAGTTTGTCGTACTGTGGGGGCTTGTGAGTTTCTGTGATTCTGGAAGCTATGTCATCAGTATTTTAAGTACTAGCAGGATCACCCATGGTGAACAGGTTTCAGATGAGCTTCCAGATGAAGACAGACTAGGAAGAAAGAGTGACAAACTACTTTTGAATATTAGTCTCTGAAAACTTTATGAATAGCAGAGAAAACTGTCAGATATAGTGCCGGAAAATGAGCCCCTCAGGTTGGAAGGCACTCAAAATGCGACTGAGGAAGAGCTGCCTCCTCAAAGTAGAGTTGACAGTGATGACGCAAAAGGTGTAAAGCCCATGGGAGTAAAGCCCGTGGGACCTGCATTTGCTGATGGGGCATAACTACAACTCAAAATGAAGAGAAACAGCTGTAAACATTCATTAATAATTGGAACACGGACTATATGAAGTATGAATCTAGGAAAATTAGAAATTGTCAAAAATGAAATGGAACACACAGATATCAACATCCTAGGCACTAGTGAGTTGAAATGGACTGCTATTGGCCATTTTGAATCTGACAATCACTTGGTGTACTATGCCAGGAATGACAAATTGGAGAGAAATGGCATTGCATTAATTGTCATAAAGAACATATCAAGATCTGTCATGAGGTACAACGCTGTCTGTGATAGGACAATATCCATGCACTTACAGGGAAGACCGGTTAATACAACTATTATTCAAATTTGCTCACCAACCACTAAAGCCAGTGAGGATGAAATTGAAGAATTCTACCAACTTCTTCAGTCTGAAATTGATCAAACATGCTATCAGGTGATTGGAATGCAACAGTTGGAAACAAAGAGGAAGAATCAATAGTTGGAAAATATGGCCTTGGTGAGAGAAATGATGCTGGAGAATGCATAATAGACCTCTGCAAAACCAATGACTTGTTCATTTCAAGTATCTTCTTTAGACAGCATAAGAGATGACTATACACATGAACCTCACCAGATAGAATAAAGAGAAATCAAATTGACTACATCTGTGGAAAGAGACGATGAGAAGCTCCATCAATTGCTCATATGCAAATTCAAACTGAAGCTGAAGAAAATGAAAACAAGTCCATGAGAGTCAAAATGTGACCCTGAATATATCCCACCTGAATTTAGAGATCACCTGAAGAACAGATTTGATACATTAAACACTAAAGCTCGAAGACCAGAAGAGTTGTGGGATGACATCAAGAACATCATACAGGAAGAAAGCAAAAAGTCATTAAGAAGACAAGAAAGAAGGAAAAGATCA
>NW_006408674.1:5453482-5486268 GCF_000296735.1 Chrysochloris asiatica
CCAAGAAATTTGGAAGACAACTATCTGGCTGACTGATTGGAAGTGATCTGTATTTGTGCCCATTTCAAAGAGAGGTGACCCAACGGAATGTGGAAATCATTGGACATTATCTTTGATATCCCATGCGAGTAAAGTTTTACTAAAGGCAATACCGAAACGACTGCAAGGATACATTGACAGAGAACTTCTAGAGGTTCAAGCTAGATTCAGAAGAGGCCGTGGAACAAGGGATATTATTGCTGATGTCCGATGGATCTTGACTGAAAGCAGAGACTACCAGAAAGACGTTTACCTGTGCTTTACTGACTATGCAAAGACTTTTGATTGTGTGGATTATGACAAGCTATGGACAACATTGCGAAGTATGAGTATTCTGGAACACTTAATTGTGCTCATGAGGAATCTGTACATGGACCAAGAGGCAGTTGTTCAAACAGAACATGGGAACACTGAAAGGTTTAAAATTAAGAAAGATGTGTGACAGGGTTGTATTCTTTCACCATATTTATTCAACCTGTATGCTGAGCAAATCATCCAAGAAGCTGGGTTCTATGAAGAAAAACGTGATATCAGGATTGGAGGAAGACTCATTAACAATCTGCTATATGCAGACGATACAACCTTGCTTGCTGAAAGTGAAGAGGACTTAAAATATTTACTGATGAAGATCAAAGAGCACAGCCTTTGGTATGGATTGCATCTCAATGTACAAAATTCCTCACCATTGGACTAATAAACAGCATTCTTACCAACAGAGAAAAGACTGAAGTTGTCAAGGACTTCATTCTTTTTGGATCAACTATATCAACACTCATGGAAACAGCAGTCAAAAAATCAAATGACATATTACATTAGGCAAATCTGCTGCATAAGACCTTTTTAAAGTGTTGAAGAGCAATGATGTCAACTTGAAGACTAAGGTGCGCCTGACCCAAGCCATGGTATTTTCAAAAACTTCATAAGCAAGCAAAAGCTGGACAGTGAATAAGGAAGACTATAGAAGAATTGATGCTTTTGAGTTATGGTGTTGGAGGAAAATATTGAAAGTGCCATGGGCTGCCAATGGACCAACAGATCTGTGTTGGAAGAAGTGCAGCCAGAGTGCTTCCTGGAGGCCAGGATGGCCAAACTTCATGTCTCATACTTCGGACATATTGTCAGAAGGGACCAGTCACTTGAGAAGGATATCATGTTTGTTAAGGTGGAGGGTCATAGAAAAGAAGAAGACCCCCAGCAAGATGGATTGGCAAAAGCGTCAGCATCAATGGGCTCAAGCGTGGCAACAATAGTGAGGTTGGCCCAGGATCGGGCAGTGTTTCGTTCTGCTGTGCATAGGATCGCTATGAGTCAGTACCAACTTGATGGCACCTAACAAGAACAACAGTTGAGTTCTGATTATCAAGCCATCGGGGCTAGGTCAAATGGGTACTAACTATCTGCAAGGTTGGGTGTTCTTGTGTGCTTCCTCTCACTTCATATCAGCTGGGTTCTTCATGCTCAGCTATAGACCTCTGTGGCTATGTCCTTGTCCATAGGCTCAGGTGTTCCCAGGTCTCAGCACACTTTGGACCAACCAGCCCTTCCTCTTCTTTCTCTCATCTCCAGGTCAACAGGTGTCTGTGGAACATGGTTGAACTCAACCCATTTCTTCATTGCTACCTTTTCCCCCTCTTCCACTCGTCGGTAGACCAATGTGGTCATCAGCAAGCGTACATGCCTGTTCATGTGTTTCCTTTGAGTGTCAGTCTTAGAGGGAGGTTTGCACATAGGGTTTTCAATGTCTAATTTTTCATGAGTAAATCATCGATTTGGGTGAGTTTGAACTGCCAATCTTTGGGTGATTGTCCCAGCGCTTAACAGCTTGAGCCACCAGCTGCTTTTATTGAGCATTAACTACACACTGGGCACTTTGTTAAGGGCTTTGTATGTGTTATAACATATAATCCTCACAACTAGTATTGGGACTACATACTGTGATTTCCATTTTTATAGATGACAAAATTGATACACTGTAAGAGTAAGTACATTTCCCATGCTTCTCATAGCTTGTAAGAGGTAGACTTGGATGTTGAATGTAATTAATGTCATTGAGTTGTATGTGTAAAATAGTGTTGAAATGGAAAATATTTTTTTTACAGGTATTCATACCATGATTAAAATTGGAGTTGGGATTTCAATCCAGATCTGGCTACTCTAATCCAGTTCTCACTAGAAAACATAGTTAAAAGTCAAAACACTAATCACCATAAATTTCAAAGTCAGCCAGTGTCATTTTATAGCTAGCACCTTAGGAGTCCTGTGCTGTAGGTTCATGCGCTGGACTGCAAAGTCGTTTGGGACCACAAGGTCGGTGGAAACCTTATATAAAGTCGCTATGACTTGATGACTATTAACAACAACTACCTTAGCCAAACACTTATTTTTTCTTAAATTAATAACTGCCATCACTGATGCGGCACTGGAGAAAGGTGCATGTACACAGTTGGTGCCATGACTGATTAGCATGCCCTCTTAGGAAAAGCATACGGTAGACCCATCAGAAACTACACCCAATCTTGTTTCTGGATCAGATGCCTGGTTCACTGTGCTGAGGAAATGGGACTCTGAGGAGCCCTGGTAGGGTAGTGGATTATGCGTTGGGCTTGAGGTTAGCAGTTAAATTCCACCAGCAGCTCCACAGGAGACACATGAGGCTTTCTACTCCTGTAAAGATTTACAGCCTTGGATACCCTATGCAGGGCTGCTATGAGTGGGAACTGACTTGACTGCACACAGCCACCACAACCACCATGAGGGATAAGAGCCCTGGTGTGGCACTGTAGGATCAGCACTGGACTGCTAACTGCAAGGTTGGCAGTTCAAACTCACCACCTGAGCTTGGAAACCTTCTACAGGGTTGCTATGAGTTGGAACCGAGTTCATGGCGCTTAACAACAACAAATGAGGCATAGTATGCTATGTCTGGGCCCTGGCTGTGTATTCACGGGATAGAGGGACTCAGCTTTTCAGATATGGAGAACTAGGCTTTCATCTACATCACCCAGCACCACCTCCAAAGGGTGGGGGTGGGGAGGAGCATTGGTCAGCTGACTGGGATGGAATGGGGGCAGGACACATTACCATTGAAGACCTGGGTTGCTGTGGCTCAGGGACTATGACACAGATGGATGGGCACAGTTGTGTTCAGAGCTAATTCTCTTGCCAAAAGATTCTCATTTACTGGCCAGGCCATGGCTGGTTCTGCGAGGAAACGTAATGATTTCCGTATGCTGGGCAGGGGGAGAGAGGTGGTGAAGCCAGGACCATCCCTGCCTGAGCTGGAGGAGAGCATCCTGCTCCCCTAGTGGAGACTCTGGGAACTGCAAGGGGCTCTCTGACCTCTCCTGTCTTGACTTCCGGCATTGGCTAGTTCTGTTCTCTCCCTGGGATCTACTTAGTGTATGTCCACCACCAGTTGCTGTCAAGTTGATCCCAATTCATGATGACCTCGTGTGTGTCAGAGTGAAAGTCTGCTCCAGAGGATTCTCAATGGCTGGGTTTTCAGACGTAGATTGCCAGACCCTTCTTCCAAGGCACCTCTGGGTGGATTTGAACCTCCAAACTTCCAGTTGCTGTTGTTGTCGTTGAGTGCTGTAGAGTCGGTTCAGACCCATAGTGACCCTGTATAGGGTTTCTGAGGAGGAGCTGGTGAGCTTGAATCACCGACCTTGCAATTCAAATCAACTTTGTAGTCCAGCGAATTAACCCACAGTGCCACACCCAGACTCCAAAGCCAGTTGTTGGTGTTGTTGTTAGGTGCCATCGAGTCAGTACTGACTCATAGCAACCCTATGTACAACAGAATGAAACACTGCCCGATCCTGGGCCAACCTCACCACTGTTGCCACACTTGAGCCCATCGATGCTGCCACTTGGCCAATCCATCTCGTTGGGGGTCTTCCTCTTTTTCTCTGACCCTCCACCTTACCAAACATGACATCCTTCACCAGCGACTGGTCCCTCCTGACAATATGTCCAAAGTATGAGAGATGAAGTTTGGCCATCCTGGCCTCCAAGGAGCACTCTGGCTGCACTTCTTCCAAAACAGATCTGTTGGTTCTTTAGGCAGCCCATGGCACTTTCAATATTCTCCTCCAACACCACAACTCAAATACATCAATTCTTCTACAGTCTTCCTTATTCACTGTTCAGCTTTCGCATGCATATGAGGTTGTTGAAAACACCATGGCTTGGATCAGGAGCACCTTAGTCCTCAAACTGGCATCTTAAAAAGGTCTTGTGCAGCAGATTTGCCTAATGCAATATGTCGTTTGATTTCTTGACTGCTGCTTCCATGAGTGTTGATAGTTGATCCAAGAAAAATGAAGTCCTTGACAACTTCAGTCTTTTTAGCCACCTCTATATTTTAGTGGGAGAAGTCTGCTGTGGTCTTGTAATTGGATTTTAGTTCAACCACTTACATTTTATTTCAGGCAACTTACTTAAAACTGTCATTTCTCTCCTTGATAAATTCTAATACCTCTCTTATAGTTCTATCATGAAATAATATCCATAAAGTGTTTAATCCTTCTGCACATAATAGGGATTCAATAAATATGTTTCTTCCTTTTTCCTTATTTTTAGCCCACCAACAAATTAAAGGGGAAAGCACCTCTGTATGGTCTTCAGTTTGTACCATAAGTCCCATCTCATTTGAGGGTTCTACCTGACATTTTCCTTACATGTACAGCTGTGCCGGGCAACTGTTTCCAGCTCCCAGACAACCAGTGGCTTGGGCAGGGCAGTACGCCATGGCTCCAGCAGGGGGAAACAGGGAGCCAGCAACCATGGCCCTCCGATGATTGAGTCTGGATAGGTCAATCCAAGAGCAGGAAGGCAGGTCCAAGGGCCAGGGGAGAACCCTCCAGCCTCCATTGCTAGAAGCTGAAGGTTTTGGGGTATGGGCAAGTGTCACCTGACTGAAGCCCCCCAGAGGCAGACCTAGATGAGGAGAAGTCTTATGTGGGCTCTTGTCTTAAAGAGTAAGTAGTTCTACTAGTCTTGAAGGACTATTAATAATAATACTCAACTCAAATCCACTGCCATTGACTCATGGTGGTGGTGGTTATGTGCTGTGGAGTTGGTTCCTACTCATAGCAACTCTGTACAGGGTTTCTGAGGCTGTAAATCCTCATGGGAGCAGAAAGCCTCATCTTTCTCCCGCCGAACGGCTGGTAGTTTCAAACTGCTGACTCTGAGTTTAGCAGCCCAATTCTTAACCTTTACGCTACCAGAGCTCCTAGTGGCCCTCTATAGAGTCTCTGAGACTAAATGTTTACAGGTACATACAGCTTCATCTTTCTCCCATGGTGGGCTCAAACCACTGACATATCTCTACCAGGTCTTCTTCTTGTTGTGAAGTGCCATCAAGTCGGTTCCAACTCATAGCGTCCCTGTATAGGGTTTCCAAGGAGTGGCTGGTGAGTTTGAATTGCCGACCTTCTGGTTCAAACCGACTTTGCAATCCAGTGCTTACCCTACAGTGCCACATAAAGGTTGTCGGAGACTATTATTGTAAAAACCAATAGTTTCATCCAGGTTACTATCTAGTACCAAATCCAGTAAACTCAAAACATAGTTTTCCTTCTGGAATGTTGAGACAATACCCCTAGCCATCATGGGCTGTAGGGTTTAGGGAGGAAGGCGGACACTGTGTAAGAGGCATTTGTTCTACACAGGAAGAGGAAATGGAAATCCTACTTATTTCCTCTTGATGAAATGTGGAAGGAAGAGAGACATTTGAGAGGAATCAATGGGTCAGACACACACCATGACTTACTTCTTCTAGCTAACCCCCAGAATGTGGTGGGAGACTGGTGTGAGATGAGCCAGTGGGATTCTGGGAAGAGACTGCTTCATACAATCGCTTCACACGTCCATGGAGTAGCTACCAAGAGTGACAATGGATCCTGGGTGTGACAAGGGAGAGAGAAATCCTAAGCTAGAGCTCTGTCGCCCTGTAACTCTTCACTGTCTGGAAGAGACCAGGAGAGCCCGTAGAATGATAATCGTGGGTTCAGACCAGAAACTCGCCACGGTCAGTGGTGATGCGAGGCCAGTAGGAAGGCCACAGCGTGTGCATGAGACTCAGAAGGAAGTGTAGCACCTGAGAGAACTGTGTAGGACCACATCAGCACTGGGCCCCAACGAAATCAAGAAAACAAACCGATGTCCATGTCCCAGGAGAGGAGAGCAGAGATGACGCGTGGAACGGACCTCTCTGCCTTTTCCTTCCTCTCCTTTCACAGCAGTCAGCCACTCTGACTTTGTTTCAAGGCCCTCAGGGCTGCCATGCTCTTTCTAACCACAGGACCTTTGCACGTCCCTCTCTTCTCACCACAAACACAGCTTCCCAGACCTTTCTGGCCATTCTCGCCTTCTCCCATCCTCTCACTCACACCAACACTAGTAGATGTATTTGGTTGTCATTTGACATTGATCTTTGTGGGTCTTTGATTCATGCATACACTCCACAGGGATCGATGCAACGGCGTCTGTTTTCAGTCATCATTGTGTACCCAGCCCCCAGCCCAAAGGCTGGTAAGTGAGAGACCCTGATTGGTATTTGTGGCTTGACTGAACAAACAAACAGTTGAGTAAATGAATGAATGCGTGACTAATCACAGCAGCTTCCTTCCCAGAGCAGAAATAAGAACCGAGGCAAGAAGAAATGAGCCCACTGCAGAAGGACAGGGAACGTCAGGGCCAGTAGGCAGGCAGGCCTCTGATATTGCTGACGGAGGTGGACGACTCCCTAATTCACACTGGCTTTTTCCTTTATCCACTGCTCAGGGTACCATTCGCTTTTCTGACAAGGAAATACTCTGACAAGGAAATAAGTATTCCCAGGGTTCTTTGCACATAAAGAACGTATGGAGGATAACAGCATTTTCTTTGGAGAGAAAGTCTTTTAAAGTATATTACAGAGATCATGGCAATTCATCCCCCCACTACTTCAATCTGCATCTCTGAAAAGTAAGGACCCTTCCCTACGTAACCACACCACCACTGATCAGTCCTAATAAAATGGACCGTCATTTGTTAACACCATCTCACACTCTGACCGTATTCACATTTCCCGAGTGGTCTACAAAATGTCTTCTACTGTTAGTTTCTTGGAATCAGGATCCAACCAAAGTCCTCATGCCTGGCAGTGCATTATGCAAACTGTCTCAAATGTCTTAATTTGGACCATATGTTGACCAACGTGGAGCACAGAGAGACCACAGACGTCTCCTGTGTAGGTTTCAGCAGCCTCAGTGCTGTCAAAACGACCTTGACCGAGTCTGCCAGCCAGTCCAGAAAGAACAGCTTGGAGCTAGCTGGGGTCTGTGTTTCCACCTCAGATGTCGTGACAGCTAAGGCAGCACACGTCAGTGGAACAGAGAGATGAGCCGTGAGGAAATCAAGTTAAGTCCCCCGGTTACAAACATCTGACGTGTGGACACTGCTTCTTGTCCTTTAATATGCCTTCACTTTGAAAAGATTGAGCCAATTCCTACTCACAACAAATTCCTCATCACAACCACCTTCGCTTGCTGCATACGCAGCCTTGAACCCTTTGGGAAGGCTTTGAACCTTTTCTTAAAGCAAGGTTAGAGAAGAACCGATGTAGCCGTTCTGACTTAGCTACAGCTTCTAATTAAAGATACACATAGATAGGAGTGGGTTGCATTTGTGACTTGGGGACTGTCTGGATGTTCTTTTCTTGGCTGTTGACAAATAGTCCAAGGTGGATGGGATGGCTTGGGGTGGGGAGTTCTTGCCCCACCAGCAGGTCCTAGGAGGCAACACTGTGAGGATGAAAGAAAGCTCCTTAAAGTTGGGGACCCCTGGACAAATCATCCATTTTGAGACCAAAGTCCTTTCTCGGGCCCTCTGCATCAGTGCAGCCCACCTGCCACCTGCCTCACCATGGGCACCTTTCTGGAGTTCAGCAGGGCTGGGCTGAAGACTCCAGACAGGGCCGGAATACTGAAAAACCAGGCACAAACAATGGCCACTTGTTGTTGTTGCTATGCACAACTAAACAAAACACTACCTGGTCCTGTGCCAACCTCACAATTGTTGTTCTGCTTGAACCCATTGCTCTTGTCACTGTGACAATCCATCTCGTTAGGGGACTTCCTGTTTTTTGCTGATCCAAGCATGATGTCCTTCTCTAGGGACTGATCCATCCTGATAATATGTCCAAAATATCAGAGACAAAGTCAGATAAATCCTGGTTTCTAAGGAGCATTCTAGCTGTACCTCTTCTAACACAGATTTGTTTGTTCTTTTGGCAGTCCACGGTACTTTTAATAGTTTCCTTTTAATACCATAACTCAAATGTGTCAATTCTTCTGTGGTGTGGGTCAGGTGATTTAGTCCTCAAATTGACATCTTTGATCTTGAACACTTTTAAAAAATGTTTTATTGTGAGTTATGTGATAGTTTACATGGGAGAACATTAGTTTTACATTCATCCTATCCTATTTCGTTTCATTGCTATGGTTACAATCCCCTCCATGCAGATCTTGAACACTTTTAAAGAGGTTTTGTGCAACAGATTTGCCTAATATGTCATTTGATTTCTTGACTGCTGTTTCCATGAGTGTTGATGGTTGATCTGAGCAAAATGAAGTCTTTGACAACATCAATATTTTCTCCATTTATTATGGATGTTACTTATTGGTCCAGTGGTGAGGATTTGTGTCTTCTTTACATTAAAGTGGCACCAATACTGAAAGCTGTGGTCTTTGATCTTCATCAGTAAGTATTTTAAGTCCTCTTTGATTTCAGCAAGCACGGTTGCATCATCTGAATATCACAAGTTGTTAATGAGTCATCCTTCAATTCTGATGCCACGTGTTTCTTCATATATTCCAGCTTCTCAAATTATTTGCTCAGCATGTAGATTCAATAAATAAGGTGATAGAATACAACCCTGGCACACAGCTTTCTTAATTTTAAACAATTCAATGTTCTCTTGTTCTGTTCAAACAACTGCCTCTTGGTCTATGTACAGGTTCCTCATAAACACCATTAAGTGCTCCGGAATACTCATTCTCTGCACTGTTGTCCATAGTTTGTCATGATCCACATAATTGAAAGTCTCTGTCATCAATGAAGTACAGGTAAACCTCTTTCTGCGATTCTCTGCTCTCCACCAAGATTCATTTGACATCAGTAATGATGTCCCTCATTCCACGTCTTTGTCTGACTCCAGCTTGAACCTCTGGCGGTTTTCTATCAACATACTATTGTATTCGTCTTGAATTCTCTCTAGCAAAATTTTACTTGCATGTGATATTAATGATATTGTTCTTTGATTTCTGCCTTCCATTGGGTCACCTCTCTTTGGAATGGGTGTAAATATGTCTTGCAGTCAGTTGACCAGGTGGCTGTCTTCCAAATTTCTAAGTATAGATGAGTGAGTACCGCCAGCACTGCGTCAATATGTGGAAAGATTTCAGTTTGTATTCTATCAATTCCTGAAGCCTTGTTTTTTGCCAACGCCTTCAGTGCACCTTGAACTTCTTTCTTCAGGACCATTGGCTCTTAACCATGTTCTGTACTGTGAAATGGTTCAACATCGACCATTGCTTTTGGTACACTGATTCTGTATCCCTCCATTCTTCCTTTGATGCTTTCTGCATCATTCAACATCTGCCCATAAAGTCCTTCAATATTTCAAGTCGAGGCTTGAATTTTCACTTTAGTTCCCTCAGGTTGAGAAATGCTGAGTGTGCTCTTCCCTTTTGGTTTTTAAACTCCAGGTCGTTGCACATTTCGTTGTAATATTTGACTTTTTCTTCTTGAGCTGCCCCTTAAAATTTTCTATTCAGCTCTTTTACCTCCTCATTGATTCCATTTACTTTAGCATCTCTGCACTGGAAAGCAAGTTTCAGAGTCTCTTCTGACATCCATTTTGGTCTTTTATTCTTTCTTGTCTTCTTAATGACCTTTTGCTTTCTTCCTCTATGATGTTCTTGATGCCATCGCACAAATCTTTTGATCTGCTACATCTTTCATTCTTGAAACACCTGATGGGCTCAAACTGCCGACTTTGTGTCACACAAAACCACTTCACCGTGTCACCAGGGTCCTTCCTCATAAAGGTAACATCCAAGAAAACCCTATGGAACAAGTTATACTTCATAACACAGGGGTCATCATGAATTGGAATTCACTGGACAGCAATGGGTTTCATTCTCAGGGGTCTCTGTTTATGGGGGCAGGGTTTCTGTTTCAGCCTCTTTCTATTCATGTTGGGGATACAGGGCCCATTAGGGAAGGTGTGTTCAAACCTAGGTTTATGATCTATAGCAAACAGTACTGCTGCTGAAATAAGATTAATGGAATGTTTGTCCTACTGGAAGTGTGGAACCTTGACCCACCTCCGTCCTCTCTTGTTTACCTGTTGTGAGGAATACCTGAGACAAGGGGAACAGCCAAGACCTTTAACTCCAACAGTGTTGAATCTGACCGGCTGGAATAGCCATGGCCTCACTGTTGGCTTCTTATCCATCATTGCCATCGTATCCCTCCCGTCATCCCCAGGGCCTTCAGGGCCTCGGGCAGGGTTAGAACTCTGATGCAGGAATCCTGAGGACCCGTGTCTGCATCTGACCTCTGCCATTCACTGGCAGCTCCTTGGTTCCCTCCGCTGTGCATGCAAAACTCTTCAGGCCTGGCATGCATAGGAGCTCTCAGTGACAGACTGGGATTTTGTCTCCCCGATTATTCCTGCTCCTTTCAGCTCAGAACACTGAGGCAGCTCCGCCGGCTTAACTGAATGAACGTACACAATAAATGGACTCCTTCCCGGGATGTCTGCTTTCTATCTCATCACCAGAAAGCAGCCAGGATGACCAGTAAAGCATAAATCAGATCATGCCATCCCTCATCCCCTTTGTCTGGAATCCTTCAAAACTTACATTGTTGTTGAGTCCGTTTCGACCCATAGCGACCCTGTATAGGGTTTTCAAGGAGCACTTGGTAAGCTTGAACCACTAACCTTGCGGTTCAAACCGACTTTGCAGTCCAATGCGTTAACCCGCAGAGCCACACCAGGACTCCAAGACTTAAGTTGCTCAGAGGAAAAAGACTGAGCTTCTCAACAGGCCTGCAGGGCCCTGCCTTGTCCACCACTACCATCCTCACTAGACCTAACTTCGCTCAAAGTTCTCTCTCCTCTAGCCATGCTGCCCTTCTCTGAGCTCCTCAGACCTACTAACCACAGTGCCTTTGAACGTGCAATTCTTCTAGAACGTTACTTCTTCACCTATCCTGGCCCAGATATGCTCAACAGTTACTTTCTCCAGAGAAGCTTCCTGCTTGTCCACGGGCAGATTCCTTTGCTATACACTTTTTTTCCCCACAAAGGCACTTACCTAAGGTAAGTGTGATTATCTGCCTCTCTGACTAGCGATGTTACCTGTTTTGGTCACCAAGATCATCTCAGTATCTGGACAGAAGCTGAGCATAGTTGGAACTCAGTGACAATTTCTTGAATGAATTTCATTTCCAATTTCTCACTCTCAGCTTCTCTTTCCCCCTCCCTGCACCCTCCCCCACCTCCACGCACTGCACCAGAGCCCGGTAGAGCCCCTTGGAGTCTCTGCCCCCTACATTGCTCACAGCTGGGCACCTGACATCAGCAATGGGCATTTAGACCTCTGCAGTCACTGAGGTCAAACCCTAAGAACCCAGGAAGCAGGTCCCATAGCCACTGTGGGCTCCAAGGTCTTTCTTCTGAAGACAAGATTGAGCAAGTCTCTTGGGATGAGAGGTGAATGTATTTTTTATGAAAGAGATTACATTTAATGTGACTCTGTAAGATAAGAAATGAACTGTGAACCACAAGCTTGGCAGTTTGATCCCAACAGCCACTCCAAGGGAGAAAGATGTGACTTTCTACTTCCGCAAAGATTTACAGCTTTGGGGAC
This sequence comes from Chrysochloris asiatica, assembly GCF_000296735.1. Classification (NCBI taxonomy): domain Eukaryota; kingdom Metazoa; phylum Chordata; class Mammalia; order Afrosoricida; family Chrysochloridae; genus Chrysochloris; species Chrysochloris asiatica. The sequence continues at coordinate 5,465,452 of NW_006408674.1, forward strand.
CTATATCGGGCTACTGAGTCGGAGCCAACTTGACAGAACAACAATAACAAAGCAGCTTCTTCTTCGTCTGACCAAATGCACCTGACTAGCTATGATTCTCTCATTGTCCGGTTCTCCTTTTCACCAGAGAAGCAACACGCAAAGTCTTCTGGGGCAGCGGAATCAGACTCAGGGAGCCTGCCGCCTGGGTTTGAGTCTCTGTTCCACCAGCTGTTAGGATTTCAGGAATTTCTCTAAATTCAATGAACCTTGGATTGTAGCTGGTGGTGATTGTGTCCCTTCGAGTTATAGAGACCCTGTGTAGGGTTTCCAAGGAGTGACTGGTGAGTTTGAACTGCCAACCTTGTGGTTCATACCAACCTTGTCGTCCAGTGCATTATTTCACAGCACCACACCAGGGGTCCTGATCAGTGGTCCGAATTTCAGGAGTTTGTCTAAATTTAATGAACATTAGATTGTTGCGGGTGGTGGTGGTATGCCGTGGAGTCGGTTCTGACTCGTAGTGACCCCACATAGGGTTTTCCAGGCTGTAAATCTTTATGGGATCAGAAAGCCTCATCTTTCTCTTGCAGAAAGGCTGGTGGATTCAAACTGCTGACCTTTCAGTTAGCAGCCCAGCCCATAACCCACTACACTACCAGGGTTCCTTGAATCCTGGAGTAGCTCTTGTGAGTGTGGCCATCTGCTTCCTTTGGGGGCCAGTCTAGCAGTGTTTGGGAACATAAGCTCTGAACCCTGTATTCAAATCCCACCTCTGATGCTTGCTAGCTGTGGGGCATTGGGGCAACTTAACTTCTTTGCACCTGGTTTCTTCATCTGTAGGATGACTCCCTACCTCAGAGGATCATCGTAAGGGTTTGTTGTAATGTGCTGTGGAGTTGGTTCTGACTCATAGCGAGGCTGTAAATCTTTATGGGAGCACAAAGCCTCATCTTTCTCCCGCAGAACAGCTGGTAGTTTCGAACTGCTGACCCTGAGATTCGCAGCCCAATTCATAACCACTACATTAAAGGTGCTCTGGTAGCGTAGTGGTTGAGAATCATGAGGATTAGAGACCGGGTATTCTACATGAAGCATGTGTACATACAGGAATAGCCCATTGTTCTGTCAGATTAACTGTAAAATGAGACCTTGTGGCGCAGTGGTTAAGCGCTCAGCTGACAACTGAAAGGTCAGTGGTTTGAATCTACCAGCAGCAGTGCTGGAAAAGACGTCGTAATCTGCTCCCATAAGGTGACAGCCTAGGATACGCTATGGGCGCAGTCCTGCTCAGTCCACAGTATGGTCACTGTGAGTCACATCAACCAGATGACAGTGACCCCACTGGTGTGGCATGGTGTCTAGCACCTACGGACCCAGCACATGGCAGCCTCTGGTATTGCAATGAGTTCCCTGATTTGTCAAGACAGTCTAGGGCAGGGCCGGGGAACCATTTTTTTCTGCCAAAATTTATAACAGCATTCGTTGGCCATACAAAATTATCAACTTAAAAATGAACCTGCTACATTTGGTACCTTGGAGGTCAGGATGGCCAAACTTCCTCTTTCATACTTCGGACATATTGTCAGGAGGGACCATTCGCTGGAGAAGGATATCATGTTTGGTAAGGTGGAGGGTCAGAGAAAAGGAGGAAGACCCCCAACGAGATGGATTGGTCAAGTGGCAGCATCAATGGACTCAAACGTGGCAACAGTAGTGAGGTTGGCCCAGGATCGGGCAGTGTTTCGTTCTGCTGTGCATTAGGTCACTATGAGTTGGTACCAACTCCATGGCACCTAACAACAACAACAACATTTGGTCAGACACTTAACTCACCCCTAATGTGATGGCTAAGGAGCTCTGGTAGTGTAGTGGTTAAGTTTTGGGCTGCAAACCGCAAGGTCAGCAGTTCGCTACTACCAGCTGTTCCATGGGAGAAAGATGGGGCTTTCTGCTCCTGTAAAGATTTACAGCCTTGGAAACCCTACACAGGGTCGCTATGAGTTGGAACCGATTTCACGGCACATAACCAACCAACCAGTGTGATGGCTGGAACTATGGTTGCCTTGGTTGGAACCAACTTGACGGCACTTAACAACAACAAAGAAAACGCTGTGACCATCATGGCTGTGTGATCCTAACTCTTTTGTCAGTTGGAATCTACCCTCCTAGTACTGCAGCAATGGGCTCAGGCATAGCAGGGTGTGTGAGAATGGCACCAACTGTGTGATGTTGCTTCTGCTGCACACAGGAGCTCTGTGAGTCAGAATCAACTCCAGAGCACCTAAAAGTAACACATGTTCTAAATAATGGATGCGGTAAAAGATGGCGGCCTTGAGTGCGGCATCGGGAGCGATCTGGTTTAGGAGAAAAAAGCTCTGGTGGCACCGTAGCGTAAGCATTGGACTGCTAACTGCAAGGCTAGCAGTTCAAACCCACCATCTGCTCTGCAAGAGAAAGATGAGGCTTTCTGCTTCCATAAAGATTTATCGCCTCGGAAACCCTATATAGGGTCGCATGAGTTGGAATCAACTCCACAGTAAGTGGGTTTGGGTAGGGTTTAGGAGACCTCATAGTTGTTGGTTGCTGAGGTTCAAATCTACCCGGGCTTGGCTGATGAGTTGGTGGGATGTTTGTAGGAGATTCTGAGGAAGTTTCTGGAAAAGAAACATACAAGGAGAAGACTGGCAAACACAACTGATTGACAGATAGGAGTGCTTATTTTGAGGACAGCTAGCTGGTGACAGTCATGTGAGTTTTTCCCAAGTTGGGCCTCGGGGACGCCTGTCTCGGTCCTATGGAGAGTAAGGAGCCAAGGAGCTGTTTCATTCAAGACTCTATAAAACCGAGGGACACAAGTAACAATGCTTTGAGACAACACAAAGGGGACAAGGGAGACACACAGAGAAAATCCATTTCCATGGCTTTGGTACCAGCACGGCTCAAGTGGAGAGTACCAGGGACCGGGGTGTACCGAAGAACTGGGGTGCGCATGTGCAATGGTGAAGACGTGAAGTTCCCAGAGGGAATGGGGAAGCTGTCGTGCCCCGCAAGTGGTGCCCAGAGGTTAATCTCATCACTGGCATACATGAGATTCATCCAGGGACACCCTAAAATATTTCGGGGTGGGAGGAGGCAGCAAGAGGTCTTAACATTACATGAAGCTAAGAACTATGAACGCAGTGACCCATCGCACTGCCAGAGCCTGGGGAAACTCAGGTCATCTGAGTAAAGTTCTGAGTGCATAAAGATACACAAGTATTAACCTTTGCCAGGTAAGGAAATTAGCTCTCAAAGGGAGACACTTCAGACTAGAGGGTATTTCTGCCTTTTTCAGAGAAATACGAGGGAGCTTCAAAAACTACATGGAAAATGGAATGAAAAGATAATGAAATTCTTCCACGAACTTTTGAAACTCCCTGGTATTTGCCAATAAACAAACAAAACAATCCCGCCCCCAAACAAAACAAACCCAGTGTCAAAGAGTTGCTTCCGATTCTACAGGACAGAGTAGGAAAGCTCCTTACAGTTTCCGAGGCTGTGTATCTTTGAGGAGAAGTAGACAGACAGCCTCATGATTCTCCCAGGATTGGACCGTAAGTACTGTTTTTTCTCTATCACACCCTGTTTCATTGCTGAAGAATTGGGGTGGAAGTAAACTTTAAAAAACAAGCAAACACTCCAAGGTCTCCCAGAGTAGTCCAGTGAATTCTGTCTGACATCCTCAAAATACAGTTACCCTGTAAAGGTAGAAGTTTTGTAACAAAAATGGGGGAGCAGTTAATCTTACAGTCCAGAAACAGAGGACCCCTAGGATCATCAAGGGAGAAGAGCACAAGTGGAATGTGAGACCTTATCCAGAGATGCAGCGACACCAGAGATGAGGACATGGAGAGAGGGAACAGCTGAGGACTCTAGATGCATAGGAAGAGAAGGACTGAGAGCTGATGGCCAGGAGGCAGATTTGCAAAAAGTGCCCTTTGGTGGTTTAAATTATTATATATTCTTGAGTGTTTTTGTGTATACCCCTGCCCCCCACTCAAAAAAGAAAAGAAAAGAAAATCAGAGGGAATGGAAGCAAATACTATTGAATGATGATTCATGGAGGAGATTGTAATCATTGCAATGAAATAATGGGGTAAAGCCAATGGTCTCCCTATAAACTATCACTCAGTTCACAACTTAAAAAAAAAAAAATATATATATATACAGTTGTTTTAAAAAAAGAAAATGTCTTTGAAAACTATCTAGTTTCAGTGTGGCACTATAGGATAAGCACAGGACTGCAAGGCCGGTTTGAACTGCAAAGTTGGTGGTTCAAACTCACCAGTCGCTCCTCAGAAATCCTATACAGGGTTGCAATGAGACAGAACCGACCTGCTGGCACTTAACAACAACAATATGTGATCCATATAACAAAAAAATTCTCCCAGCACTGATTCTATTAACTTGAAAAGACTTTCTAGACACTTTAAAATACTTTTTAAGAAGGTAAAAGGAAGGATAAACACTCACAAACTAGACATCTTCTAAGGACCACTGCTTTTTTTTTTTTTTAATTTAGGTCAAATAACAAAGGAAACATCTAAGTTGTTTGATGTTAAACAGCCTTTTCCAGTTTGATCCAGTCCTTTCTCCACCTTCTGTTTACAACATGTGCCATGTGGACAGTCGTTTCCAAAATACAGGACTTACTGAACATCTACTATGTGCAAGACCCAGGATGATATCAAACGTCTTTACCTTTAAGGAACTTTCAAATTAGATGGAGTAAAATCATACACAAATCACTCGTACTTGCCAGAATGTGGTGGGTACCATAAAAATACATGCCATCATGAGCCTCAGAAAAAGCTCTAATTCATCTGGTAAGTGGCATCCTAACAGAATCCTGGTGTGGATTCTGTAAGGTTGGCAGTTCAAACCCACCAGTTACTCCTTCAAAACCCTATACAGGGTCGCTGTGAGTCATGACCAACTTCAGAGTGTTGCTTCACAACAATGGAGATGGTGTGCAGAGAGGCTGTAGAAGGTGAATGGAAGACAGGGTAGTGGCATGGGGACAACTAGGAGCCACCAGGCATTTCTGGAGCAGAAGGGAAGCATGATGGTGGTGGTCACCTTTGATTTCAACTAAAAAAGGGGAAACTTACTGCCTCAAGTACCTGAAAAGTCCAGGAGCTGCTCTGGCTTAAGACATAGAATTCAGCTGCTCAAGACACAGTCAGAAAGGACCTGCTCATGCCTCCACTCCGCTTCCAGATCTAGCAAACATCTCTGGTAGGGTCCAGCCATGAGGAGACAAAGATGGCTTCCAGCAGCCTCGGCTTATGCTGAACCAGCATAGCAACCCCAATCAACATTGCCTTTTTATCAGAAACCCTGAGGTTGACACTCAGGGGCCACCTGGATCACATGTGGACTTGAATACCTTGACTTTTGGTGCTGCTGTGTGCTTCGTGGCCAGAGCAGAAGCTGTGGTTGCTCACCATGTGTCCCTCTGGTCCAACCCTCGTGGGCCCCTGGCTGATTGTTGTCCAACAGGGGCGGTTTCCCTGGGAGCGCCTTCCCAAGTGACCACAGCTCCAGCCGCTGCTGCCTCACCATGAAGTGTGTTCTCCGAGGCTCTCTCTTGCCCTTCCTGCTGTCTTGATGGTCATGGTCAGTGGCTTAGTGGGTGGTGAAGGGTGAGAAAGTCAGTGTGTTGGTGAAAGTCTTTGGAGAGACTGGTGTTGAGTCCAGGCTGGGGAGCAAAGACCGTGAAGACAAAAGGCTCACGGAGAAGTGGTCAAGTGGCAGGACTGGAGATCTGATAAGCAGGTTGTGACAGGTCAGAGTTTGCCCTTGTTGGAAAGCAGGAGTTAGTTGTGGTACAGAGGGGCACAATGGAGTTGGACTGTCCAAGGTGGGACAGGTCTAGAGTGGTCATGAGTGTGGCTTCTCAAGTAGACGGGAATGGATGGGATTGGCACAGAGGGTGTTCAGAAACCAGGAGTGCTGAGGTGGCAGGTGTGTAAGATCGAGAAACAAGTTTACACCTTGGCTGGGCCAAGCCTACAGTGCAGCTGGTGCTTTCCAGCACTCTTCTAGCTGCAAGCAGGGACAGTTAGGGTTGTGGATCCCAAAGGCTGAAGGGAGAGCAGGCAGTCTACAAGGCTGTGCCATGGGCTGGTGGATGGAGACATACTCTCCCCTGCTTTGCCTTGATCAGAACCAGTCTCACGGTCAGCTGCATGGGGAGGCTTAAGGCTACCTGTGTGGCTTGGGGACAGCTCCTAATCTGAAATGGGGCACAGACTACAGAAAAAAATCTGACCTCAAAGAAAACTGATGTGGAGAACCTGGGACGTCAGTGTAGCTCCCTTAAGGAGCTCTGGTAGCATAGGGGTTACAAGTCGGGCTGCACACCACCATCTCCTCTCCTTTTGGGTCTGAACTGGTCAAATTCACCAGGAGGGGGAACTCAGAGAAAAACAAAGTGAAATATGCAGTTTGGATTTTTATCTTATGTATTCGACTGATTCTGCCATTGGCCTAAATTCAGGCACATTCTCAGTGCCTGCGCATTGCCTACTGATTGTAAAAAAACCCAGTAAAACAGCAAGACGAACCCCTCATACTATATTGAGCCCAATGCAGCAGGCACCGTGTGGGAACACAGATGACCCGACTGACTCCTCCCAACAACCTTTGCACAGGAGGAACTGTCCACCTCCCCCCCACACAAACCTTACTGGGGTGGGAGGGTAGGGGGTGGAGGGGTGCAATATGAGCCTTAGGACTCAATGACTTGAGCAGGTCACCTGGCTCGGAGTAACGAGGCACAGGTATTCTGACTTCTAAGCCTGTGCGTCCTTGCTCATGAGTTCACGGCTGTACTATCCAGGAACACCAGTGCCCTGGGATTCAGCAGGAAACTTGTTATTTTTTTTTAAATATATAAAAAGGACAATGGAAAACCATTTGTAATTTTGAAGTATTCTGCAAATGCTCATTAAAAAATGAATACATAAAAATTCTTCAAGATAATTGATCAATGAATGGTCTTCTAAACAGGTTCAAGTCCAGCTATGGTTCGAAGGCCATCATGTCAATTCGATACACAGAGGTGACCCTGTAGGACACAATGGAACTGCTCCATAGGGCCTCCAACGCTGGGATCTTTACAGGAGTAGACTCTCATCTTCCTCTAGAGGAGTGGCTGGTAGGCGCCAACCACTGACCTTTCGGCTGGTAGGCAAGCACTTAACTTATGTGTCACCAAGTCTCCCTTAAATTAAAACTGGGCACCAAGGGAGAAATCACAAGAAGTCTGGGCCAGCAGATTTAGAGCTGGTCTACGTTCTGAACCTTAATCATACAAAAGCATGTCAGCCAGACTCAAAGACGTGTCAGAGATGTGCAAACCCCACCGGTGAGTCCAGGATGGTTCAGGACTATGCAGCGATTCGTTCCGCTGTGTGTGAGGAGGTTATGAGTCAGAAACGCCTTGACGACACCCAACACCAACCAGTTCTCACGGTGATGACTCTGATTCATTGTGACCTCATGTGTGTGAGAGTAGAACTGTGCTCCACAGGGTTTTCAATAACTGATGTTTCAGAATTAGATCATCTGTCCTTTCTCCCGAGGGGTCCTCTCCATTAGACCAACTGACAATCTCAACCCAAAGAGGTGAACTATGGGAGGGACCTGCGGAGCTGAATGCAACTGCCTGCTTCTCTGAAATTTCCTCGGGAACTCCAGAAGGGCCAGAAGCAGAAGGCAGGTGGGCTGGGAAGCAGCTCCATCCCTACTACTCAAGTCTCTAGGCTCCCAGCCCTGGACCAGGGACGGCTTAGTGGGGACCCTTATTTCTGTCTTGTCCCCTTACTCCCTCAGCCCTCTTCTCTGGTGGGAACTACGCTGTCTTTCTAGGAGACTCTGAATATAGCTCTGAACACCATTTACCACGTGGGTTAAACTTCTCCATTCCTCACTCCTAAGACGCTGGAAAATGCGCTCTCCGCCACAAGCTCTGGACACGGAGTAACACTTCACTACGTTCACTGTCTGGTGCTTGCGTATGTGTAGGGGGACATTCAGAATGTTCTGTTTATTACTTAGCGTTTTAAATATTTTCATCCTGCTTGTCCCATTTTGTTTAATGGTATCTACAACCCTTGATTTATTTTTGCTTTTCTCTTCACCCAAGTTATTATGTGTGTCTATCTCTACCCTCTAGTTGGAGTCTGGCTGTGGCACTGTAGAATAAGCCTTGGATTGCTAACCGAAAGGTCAAGCTGTTCAAAACCACCAGCCACTCCTTGGATTCCAGCTCATGGTGACCTCATTGGATTTTCTTGGCTTAATATTCATGGAAGCAAAAGCATAATCCGTAGCACTGCTGGGTGGGGTTAAGCCACCAACCTTTAGGTTGTTGTTGTTAAGTGCCATTGAGTTGGTTCTGACTCACAGTTACCCTGTACAGGGTTTCCAAGGAGGAATATGGGTTTGAACACCCACCTTGGGGTCAGCAGTCCAGTGCTCATCCTACAGTGCCACACTAGGACTCCAACTTTTCAGTTAGTAGTTGTTTGGTGTCATCGAGTCAGCTCCTACTCAGAGGGACTCTGTATAGGGTGTCTGAGGAATGGCTCATGGGTTTGAACCGTCAACCATGCAGGGTTAGCAGTCAAGTGCTTATCCTACAGATCACAAGTGCAAATGGTTTGTGTCACCCAGGAACCTAGTTGGTGCCACGAGTCAGTTCTGATTCAGTGACCCTACGCACTGCCCAGTCCCGTGCTGGCCTCACAATTGTTATGTTCGAGCCCTAGTAGAGGGGAAGGAGTCCCTGGAAGAACAGTGGATTACAAGCTGGGCTGCTAACCTTGAGGTCAGCAGTTCAAATACACCAGTCACTCTGTGGGAAAAAGATGAGGCTTTCTGCTCCTGTAAAGATTGACAGCCTCGGCAGTCCTATACAGGGTTCACTATGAGTCGGAACCAACTCAGTGGCTTACCACCACCACCACGAGAGAGGGGTAGTTCACCTCTGGTCTATGGAAACTCTGACCCTGGGTTCTAGACTGGTCTCAGCCCATGCTGCAGTGGGGGTCCTGGAGTCCAGGCCTCTCCCCTCGCCCACCCATTCAGAATCACTGAGGATGTCCCTCTCTGTGCCCGTCTCTAGTTGGCTGTTGAGAGAGGGAGTCCTCCACATCTGTCAGAGGTCTCCCAGGGCAAACTGCTTCATTGCCTCGAAGACCAACGGACCTCAATTCCAACGCCCAGTAGACCTGCATAGGCCTTCCAAAACTGTACAGAAAGCCTCATCTTTGTCCTATGTGGCTGGTGGGTTTGAGTAAGTCCAGTGCTTATCACTGTCACCAGGAAGTTCGGGACCCTTTAAATGAAGTCTTTGGTTGCTTGGAGGGAAAAAGAAAATGCATGTGAAAGTTTCTGTGGGCTGTGCTGAGTCAGTGAATGAGTGGTATCGGCCCTGGCTCCCTCAGACCCTTCATGCCCCCTGTCCAATCCCAGGCAAGGCTTACACCGGAGCATGCTATTCCAATCACTGCCCCCTGTCCACTCTCACTCAGCTAGGCTTACACCGGAGCATGCTGGTCCAAGGCTCTCCTCTGGACTGCATGGGCGTTATGCTTGTGCTGCCTTAAAGCATCATCTAGGAGTGAGGGTTGGGGTTTTGTGGCTTCCTCAGCCCGCCTTAGGCCTGTTTACACAAGACTGTAAGAAATCATTCCTCCGTAGAGAGGGACTGACAATTTGTGGGTTTCCTTCCAGTTATTTCAACAAGGTGAGGCCAGGTTTGGGCATGGTAGAGACAGTCTGGCTGTGCTGCCTCAGATGGATGAGGGCTGGGCTCCCCTTACCAACGACACAATTGTTCTTAAGTGCCATCGAGTCAGTACTAACCCACAGCGACCTTGTATAGGGTTTCTGAGGAGTGACTGGTGAGCTTGAACATGGACCTTACAGTTCAAGTGGACTTTGCATTAAACTGCAGTGCCACAAATAGGGCCGATTACTGGGCTGGCAGACTGGGCATCTCGGTGGTCATTGTACCACTCCCAGCATCTCCCCCAAACATGGAAAGGAAAAGAGGCTATCTATCCATCAATCTGACATGTCACTTCCCTATACAGGCATGGCCGGCAGGGCCAGACAACATAGGAAGAGCTCTAGCTCTCTATTAAACACACAACTTACTGATCAAGTGGAGCCTTTTCTGAGTCATTTTATGGCATATCTGGCAGTTTGACTGATGGTATTTACAAACTTCTAAGTCAGTGAACTACCTTTTCCTATGTTATCAACATTTTCAAATAAATGAATTTATGGCCTAAGTCTTGCCAATGAATTCAGATACCATTATCTATTACACTTAAACACATAGCAGTCACCTAGCCACAGCCACACTTTCCCCAAGGTCATGGTCAGTTAGCCTGAACCAGCTATGCCAGGCCCAGAGGTCACAGATAAGGTATCTGTTATTAACAATGACCTAGTTTATTGTTGGAGGAAACCCATGCAAGGCATTTCAGAACGGAGTCCTATCTGATAACTTTATGGATTATGAAAAGAAATTCTTTTAAGAGGCTAATAAAAAATATTAGTGTAACATCCCAAATTCCAAAATCCATTTATAACTTGTCCCTTAGGACTGGGGTCACTTTAAATGAGGCAGCTGAGCAGATTTAGGAAAAATATTTACAATAAGGCAATGACCTCATACACACTAATTAATATCCTTTCGTTAAGGTTAAGAAGAAACAGCACAGAAAAATCATAGAAATTGACCTTTTTTGATAAAAAGGGAAAAAGGCACAAGGCCTACCTTTCATTAACGCTTGTCTACGGGTGGCGCTGACAGTAACTGCTTTTTAAACAACAGAAGGTTGAAAAGCTAACATTCAGACCTTACACTGTTTCGCTAGGCAACACTGGATCCGCTGAAATAGTGATACATTTGACTTCTGAAAAAACAGCTGCTTTCTCGAGTGCGTGGGTCTCTCCAAATGCTGTGAAATGGTGTGAACAATGGTTACACATGTCATATGTTTAAGTGGCCAAGATTCATCGCCATGTTTACAGAGGATGTGACTAGAAGGCTGACACTGTGAGGACAGACAGAGGAAGCCCTGTCCACGGTGGGGTCTGCAGGTCAGCCCCCCACATGCACTGGCTGCCCTTTCCACAGTGCACTCGAGGACAGTGATCTGCTACTGCCACAATATGTACCCACAGTAACATCTTGCCTTAGATCAGAATCAATGAAAACAAAAAAGACCTGGAAAACTTGTTCTCTATCATTCTCTTTAAAATACTGATAGAACTCAATTTATTGACGTGAAAACACAGGGACCAGGAACCTGAAAGCATTCTCCTGCTCTCCAGCCCTTGGCGAGACGTCGCCATCTGGTCCCCCAGCAGTAGTAGTTACTTATTTTTACTGAGTGTTCTCTGCTTTTCCGCGTGCTCCACAATCTTTTCTTCCACACACAGACCTTTCCGCTTCCGCACCGCATTCATGTACTTCCGCGCCTGGTTCTCAGAATCAGCCTTCTCTCCAAAGTGTAAGTACTCCTCTTCGGTGGTTGGCACCCAGAAAGGGTCGCTGGGAATGATCTAGTAAAGAGGATCATGGGATGTAATAGGTTAGCAGACATGTTTGAGTTTCAAATCCCCCTCACTAAGCACTCCAATTCACAGCCTTAGCTAATGAAGCCGAGTTAAACAGGTACAGCTAAGCTTCTCAGGGAGGATAATAAACACAAAGACTCATGAAAGGTATGGACACAGGAAGTAGATTCAATGACGTTGATAATATACACTATTTCTGTGTTCAAAGAGCCACCCCATAATACAAAGGAAGGAAAAAACAAGCTATGAATTCTGAATTATTACTACAAAAGCTCTTTTCTTCATTAGGACACATTTGGGTGTTTGTGTCTTTTTATCAACTTTTTTGTCGCTTAGCCAGAGCAACACATGCAAGTTCATTTGTGATTATTCTGAGCTTTTGCTCCAGAAGTCCATGAATGCCCTGTTGAGCTGGAATGGACCGGTTGGACCACATACTTAGACCAGACAAGACGCAAGCTTATGCATTCCTTTTTCGTTTTTCTCTGAGGATGCTCCGTGAGGAGGAGGGAGAACGGTGGTTTGGGGAAGGAAAAGAAACTGAGGAAGGGTTAGTGTGGAAGCTAGATAGAGTGGAGGGTTTCAGTCCCCCTGGGGTAACTAGCAGCCAAGTCCTAATGTTCCAGAAGTGGGGAAGCTGGGCATGGACTTCATGCTGGACTTCTGGACAAGAAGCGGACTGTACCTACGCTTACCACTCCACCTTCTGGTGATGGAGAAACCCTTCTTCCCGACTCCTGAGGTTTCCTTCACACAGTGAATGCACCGCTAGCCAAATGCTCCGTCTCCTTAGTCATGGTTTCCCATGGAAATCCACAAACACACACACACACACACACACACACACACATACACACACACACACACACGGGGAGCCTGGCCTCTTCTGTCCCGTTTCTTCTGGAAGCAAGCTGTCCACAGGAAGGTCCTCAAGTTATTTACCTGACAGAGCCGACTGCTCCTGCAGGGGAGGCCTGCCCAGTCTGATCTGTCTAGCTCAGGAGTTTAGCGCACTCAGTCCCTAACTTAGGATGAACCTGAGTACAACACACTGTATTTACGACCATCCACTAAAAAAACAAACAAAGCCTTATTGTTACTACGTACTACATGTTATCGCAGTGCGATAGTTTGCTGATGTTAGCACTCTTGGTCATAATGTTTCCAATCCCGCCAGACAAATAAAGATCGGGTTTCTATAGATACTGATAATAAAATGCAATAATAATGAAAAAAAAAATGGTATTTGACTTATGCCAGAACCAACTTACACAAAGTACTTGTCAGGACGGAAGCTCAGTGTCCATCAGGGACTACCTGTGGGAGGAAGCCCCATGCATCTGCAGCTACAGCCAGCCCACAGTCTCCCAGATCAGCTTCATCAGTCCTGAGGTGAGACGCTGGCTTCCGCACACCTTACTCTTTTTAGTGACTGCTTTTATTTCCCAATTGGGGAAAAACAGATGATATTTCTTTGCTAGCCTAAATCCCAACACCTTTCAATGTAAGGCACAAAAATGAAAGAAATACATATTTTAAAACAGACACTTTTCAAAAGAGAAGGAAATAACTGTAGACCAGAAAGGGAGAATCTTTTTTGGTATGGAGAGGAGCCCACAGGAACAAATCGGGGCAAACGGCCTATTCATATCCCACAGGGAGCCCAGAGAAAAGCGAGTCAGGAGGGTGAGGGACTTATGTTTACTTAGAGATGGGTCCAAAACCACAAGTCCCAAGTACAGTGGACACAAGATCCTCCACTGTTTTGTGATGATCACACCTATCCAGGGTTTTGGAGACCTCCTGTTTCGTGCTGTCCACTCTGAGCTGCCGCAAAGGACTCAGCGTGGCGGTACAGCAGCACTCAGGAGGGCGAGGGGCAGGCACTCTGAAAGGCCTAACAGTGAGGCTACCCCCAAATGGAGCACACGAAGGAAAAAGACCCCTCGGAAGACGAACTTGCAAAGAGTAATTAGCACAGAAGGAAATCCAGCACCCTGAGAGAGTCAAAGGGAGAATTCATCACTGAAGAAGAGCTAACAGCAGCCTGAAGAGGACTTGAGAGACACAACATTTCAAATCCTCAATGAAATAAAGGAGCGACAATATCCACATTTTGCTTAGCTCTACCATCAACACTCATGGAAGCAGCAGTCAAGAAATCAAACATACTACATTAGGCAAGTCTACTGCACAAGGCCTCTTTAAAGTGTTCAAAAGCAAAGATGTCAGCTTGAAGACGAAGGTGCGCCTGCCCCAAGCCATGCTATTTTCAATAGCCTCATATGCATGTGAAAGTTGGACAACAAATAAGGAAGACCGTAGAAGAATTGATACATTTGAGATGTGGTGTTGGAGAAGAATACAGAAAGTACCATGGGCTACCAAAAGAAAAAACACATCTGTGTTGGAAGAAGTATAGCCACAGTATAGATCCTTAGAAGCCAGGATGGCCAGACTTTGTCTCTTATACTTTGGACATATTATCAGGAGGGACCAGTCCCTGGAGAAAGACATCATGTTTGGTAAAGTGAAAGGTCAGCAAAAAAGAGGAAGAGCTCCCCCCACCCCACCCCAAGGTGGATTGGTAGAGTCCAACCCATTTTGGCAGCAGCAGTGGGTTCAAGTGTACCAAGGATGATGAGGTTGGCACAGGATCGGGCAGTGTTTTGTTCCATTGTGCATAGAATTGTTATGACTCGGGACCGACTTGACGGCATCTAACAAGAAGGACAAAGCATTCTGCAGGTATGAAAAATAATAAACTAGAAATTCTGGAAATTAAAAACAAAACAAAAATTAAACATTAAATAAAAAGCAAATCCAATACACAGATTAAATAGAAGACTACTGAAGAGAGAAGAAGTGAATTAAATGATAGATTTAATGGTGTTTCCCAGAACACAAAGTGACAGAAATAAAAAACATGGAAGAAAAGTTAAGAGCCATAAAATATGTAAAGGCCGTGTCTAGCAGAAGTCTGAGAACCAAAGAACAGAGAAGTGAAGGGAGTGAGGCCTCAGATTGAAAGAGCTCGCCGAGTGCTGGCCAGGATGGTAGAAAGTTTCACTCTTCGTGAGCGCCTGCATCCCGATGCTCCATGCTGCTCTAGCAGACATTGCAGACCATGGTCAGAGAGCCAGGACTGTGCTGCTAACCTCAGTCAGTGGTTAGACAAAGCTCCAGGCCCTGAAGCAGAGTCACACTCTACACACTTTAGCTCAAAGTCAGAGCTAAAGTCAGATCACCTATAAAAGAACACGCGTCAGACTGACAGAGGCGGCAGAACACGGTGGAGTGCTTGCAAGGGCTGAGAAGCACACATGTCAACTTACAATTCTTTATCCACTCAAGCTATGGTCAATGAACCATTGACCAAAACAGGAAGGCCGTTTTACACAGACTTAAACTTCTCAAAGATCCTCCATGGCAGAACTGAAAGATATCCTTTTAACAAACAGAAGACCCCCTAAAAGAGTGGCCAGTACAGCCACCACAGTTTTATAGGCAGTAAGTACAACTTCTGGTGGGTGACAGCAAGTCTGTTTGACGGAGACCCCAGGTGGCTGCTGGGGGGAAGGAGACAAGAAGGGAGATGAGGCCCGGTTCTTAGGGAAGCAGAACATTCCAAGGGATGGAATTCAGAGCAAGAAACTGCACCAGAATGAGGAAGGAGTAGGGAGGAAGCCCCATGCCATGGGCCCAACACGCTCAGGAGGCTTTTCCCAGTCAGAGGGAGTGCTCAGCAACTTTATCTTGTGAGACTCAATTCTGATTGACCAGACACCAGATAGCAAGGGTCATTCCAGGTCATTCATGGGCAGAGAAGATCCACCATGCAAACAGCCTGGCAAAGTCAGCGAGGGCTCAGGGTCTGTGGGTGGCTGCCACTCAAAGCAGCCTTAATGGTCCAGTGATCCACAGAAGGTACGGGTGGCTATTGGAGTAGCATGAGGGAGCCTTGTGGGGTGAGGGGATCACTCTACATCTTGATCAGGTGGGTTCTCTGTGAGAGAATTACACAGGATACACACTAGAACAGATTCACTCTGCTGTACTGTGGTAGCTATGCTGCTGGAAGCAATGGTGCCAGGATTTCAAATGCCAGCAGGGTTAACTCCATAGTGGACAGGTTTCCGAGGAGTCCCCGGACTAAGACCAACTAGGAAGAAGGGCCGGATGATCTACTTCTGCAAATTAGCCGGTGTAAACCCCATGGATCACAACAGAATACTGGCTGATAAAGTGCTGGAAGAAAGCCATCAAAGCATGAGACAAGAATGGGCTCCAAAATGCCCACAGTCATGAAGGTGGCACGCGCCCAGCAGTAGTCTTGTTCTGGTATACATAATAACATAAGGTCAATGTCAACAAATAATAACCACACATATATATACACACACACACACACACACACGGAGTAAACACAGCAGAAGAAAGAGGCTGGATCTTGGTGGGCAGGGGATAGCTGAGCCACTGTGCCAGCTCTAACTGTCCCAACAACTACCAGCATGCCGTTATGCTGTTTGCAGGTGAAGCCCCTCCCAACAGATACATGGCTGTTGTGAAGACTGAAGACGTCGCTTGGTAAAGTGCTTGGTACATGCGAGGTTCGTTTGGCTCCAAAGCTTGTCTTCTGTCCACTGCAATGGCTGCCCCCAAGACTGCATTTGTCCACAGGCACCAGTTAGGTCAAGTCCATGCACAGCAGATGGACATGCTCCCTGTGCATCCCCCAAGGCTGCTATGTGACACATACAGGGGGGAGGGGCTAAGTGGGCTCAGGACCTCCTGGTGATTTTTGGTTGTTTGTTTGTTTTTAAATAACTTCCTGTGTATCTGTAATCCTTTCAAGATAGTTTGGTTTGGTTTTATTGTAAGTTAATCATCTATAAGTTGTCATTCTCTTTTTTATGGCTCAGTTCTTGGGAGGAAGAGAAAAATTCTCAACACTTGGAAGAAACCAAGTATATGAACTACTTAGAAACTGGTTACTCTGCTACTGGGAGAAGGGGTGAGGCTCGTGGTGGCTTCTGTTCCTTGTGCATGGCAACAGGAAACAGCCAAACAAACACAAGGGGTGACAAGAACCAGAGGGGCGTTTGGCATGTCACTAAAACCAGGAGCAGGCACTGAGGTGGAGCCAACGCAGTTACAATGCTGCCTCTGGAGCCAGGCTGTCATCGTTCAATGGCAGCTCCCTCCCCACTCAGCCCTGTGAGCTTGGCCAAGTTAACCCCAAAGCAACTTGTGCTTTAGTTTTTCCTGCTGGAAGCTGCAACATGAAAAGTCCTACTCTCATAAGAGTGTGAGGACCACATGAGAACATCTAGTCACGTAGAGAGCCATGCCTGTCATATACCCTCTTCATCACACTACTGACATAAAGCCAGGACCACAGTCATGATCCCAAGCTCAGGTGAACTGAAGGACACAGAGGATGTCCGCGTGGGTGATGCCTCGGGTATGCTTTTATGAAGCAGCCAGGACCCGGTGACTGGTGAAACACACCTGTGCTCGCAACACTGCCGCTGCATCCTGGGAACTGTCACCCCAATCCCTTTGCTTCCAGTCACCTCTGGGGACACTGCCCTTGCTCCTACCCCTGCACCCCAGAACAGTGCCCTTGGCTGAAGAAGGAATCCAGTCTCATCAGGGTGTGCATCTATAAAGCTATAGTACTGGCAGTTTGCGGAGGTCCTGCCAAAGCCAAATGGTACAAGGTATGTTGTATTGTGGGGTCCTGTGTGTCTCATTGAGCAAACTCCTCATTTCCAGAGGAGGGGAGACTATAAGCAATGTCATTAAATGAACAACAGAGAATCAGAGCTCCGAGGAGGAGTCAGGGAGAGTTGGGGTGAGGGCATCAAGGCGGCATATAGGTAGATGCTCACAGAAGGTCTGTATGGTTGTGCGGAAGGACTGCTTGGACCCCATGCCACATGCAGACATACAGGTGCCTCCCCGTGTGGGTTTAAGGAGCACGGCTGTCCTAATTATTCTAACTGTAGTTAGCCCTGTCACTTACTAGCTGTGTGGCAGTGAGCAAGTCACACTAGCTTCTTGGCCTTTGGTCATCTCTCCTGCCCACCTATTACAAAGGCTGTCTTCATAACCGTAACGCATCCCCTTATTTAAGAAGCTACAGAGCCTGTCCAACAGCACACAGCTGGTAAGTATGTAGACTCATCTGTAAAGTGAGGATGCCCCATGGACACTTGGTTGGACTCCTAAACCTTATCGCTTCCCACTTTGGGCATGAGCTATGACCTTTGCCTCAGAAAGATAGAAAATGACCTTTTCTTTTTTTTCTTCAGGGCAGGTACCCTTAATGCGCAATCCTGGTGTGGTGCTGTAGGGTAAGCACTGGACTGCAAGATGGGTTTGAACCACAAGGTTGGTGGCTCCTTGGAAACTCTATACAGGGTCAATATTGGTTGGAACCAATGCGATGGCACTTAGGACCCACAAAAATCTTTACTGAGTGCTTGGTAAATGGATGCTGATTGAAGGAATTACTGCCTAGCTGCCTAACTACAGACTGCTCAGCTTATCATGAACACTTGGGGGTGTTCTCCCCTTCTTCCTGAGCGCTGGGACAGCGGCATCAGCTGATGGACACTGATCTGGTACCAGAGCACTGGTCACAGTGCTGAGGGATCTACCAAGCAGAAGTCTTGACAGAGCAAAGACGCAGTCGGAGGGGGGATTTACTGTGGGATGACAATGACTGGTATCAGAGTTTCCTAAAAAATGAAAAGAAGACAAATCCATGAGAGCCACAATATAAAAAGGAATATATCCCACCTGAATTTAGAGATCATCTAAAGAACAGCTGATACATTCAACACTAAAGACCGAAGACCAGAAGAGTTGTGGGATGACATCAACAACATCATACAGGAAGGCAGCAAAAAGTCATTAAGAAGACAAGAAAGAAGGAAAAGATCAAAATGGATGTCAGAAGAGACACTGAAACTTGCTCTCCAGTGTAGAGATGCTAACGCAAATGGAAGAACTGAGGAGGTCCAAGAGCTGAACAGAAACTTTCAAACATTAGCTCGAGAAGATAAAGCCAAATATTACAACAAAACGTGCAAAGATGTGGAGTCAGAACACCAAAAAGGAAGAACACGCTCAGCATTTCTCAAGCTGTAGGAGCCGAAGAAAAAATTCAAGCCTCGACTTTCGTTATTGAAAGATTCTCTGGGCAAATTAATTGAATGATACAGAAAGCATCAAAAGATGGAAAGAATATACAGAGTCACTTTACCAAAAGGAAATGATTGATGTTCAACCATTTCAAGAGGTAGTATCTGATCAACACTCATGGAAGCAGCAGTCAAGAAATCAAAGGACTTATTGCATTAGGCAAATCAGCTGCACAAGACCTTTTTAAAGTGTTGAAGAGCAAAGATGTCAGCTTAAGGACTAAGGTGCACCTGACCCAAGCCATGGTATTTTCAATAATCTCATATGCATGCAAAAACTGGACAGTAAATAAGGAAGACCGTAGAAGAATTGATGCTTTTGAGTTATGGTGTTGGAGAATACTGAAAGTGCCATGGGCTGCCAAAAGAACCAACAGATCTGTGTTGGAAGAAGTGCAGCCAGAGTGCTCCTTGGAAGCCAGGATGGCCAAACTTCATCTCTCATACTTCGGACATATATTGTCAGGAGGGACCAGTCACTGGAGAAGGATATACTGTTTGGTAAGGTGGAGGGTCAGAGAAAAAGAGGCAGACCCCAAGCGAGATGGATTGGCAAAGTGGCAGCTTCGATGGGCTCAAGTGTGGCAACAATTGTGAGGTTGGCCCAGGATCAGGCAGTGTTTTGTTCTGTTGTGCATAAGGTCGCTATGAGTCGGTACCGACTTGATGGCCCCTAACAACAACAAACTGGTTAGTAGTAGCAGCACATTGACCCTAGTAGCCAGATGGGAGTGAATCAGACAAGCTACTCTATGGCAAAGACCAATAAAGCTCCAGAGGGTACCGTGTAGAGGTCAACTCCCCTCTTCCTCACCCACCTATGAGGTCATGTCATTCTTTCTTTTGTAGCAGGGGGGTGGGGTGGAGCCAGAAAAACACCAAGTCCCTGGGCAGCCTCTCTTATACTATCCTGTGACAGCACTCCTTAAAGCTTGCTGTCGGTGCTCTCCACCAGATGCAAGAGAGTTCCCTTCTAGAATATAAAGAATCCCAGTACGGTCCCCTACAGTATACATGTAGGTTTCAGCGGAGCTTCCAGACTCAGACAGACTAGAAGAAAGGAAGGCAGGCAGCTGAACATTTAACCACTGAAAACCTTATGAAAAGCTAAACAGCAACGGAACAGTGCCAGATGTACTGCCTGAAGAATACATGAATAGAACCATAAAATGATCAGCTATTGTCCTGGATGGAAGACGAGCCCCTCAGGTTGGAAGGCACTCAAAACACAACTGTAGAAGAGATGACTCCTCAAGGGAGAGCTGACGGTGTTGACGTGAATGGAGTAAAGCTCACAGAACCTTTACTGCTGATGGGCCACAATGCAAAATGAGAAGAAACAGCTGTAAGTAATTGGAAAATGGAATGTACCAAGTATGAATCTAGGGAAATTGGAAGTTGTCAAAAATGAAATGGAACATATAAAGATCAATATCCTAGACATTAATAAGCTAAAACGGACTGCTATTGGCTATTTTGATTTTGACAATCATATGGTTTACTATGCAAGGAATAACAAATTCAAAAGGGATGGCACAGCATTCATCATCAAAAAACATTTTAAGATCTATCTTGAAGTACAATGCTATCTGTGATAGGGTAATATCCATGTGCCTGCATAAGGAAGACTAGGAGTGCTGGTAGCACCGTGGATTACAGCCTGGGCTGTGAAGTACAAGGTCAGTCATTCGATCTACCAGCAGCTCCACGGGAGACAGATGAGGCTGTCTGCTCCCGTAAAGATATACAGACTTGGAAGCCTTATATAGGGTCACTATGAGTTGAAACTGACTTCACGGCACTTAACAACAAAAACAAGAAGGAAGACTAGTTAATACTATTATTCAAATTTATATACCAACCACTAAAGCCAGTGAGGATGAAGTTGAAGAATTCTAACAACTTCTTCAGTCTTAAATTGGATCAAACATGCAATCAAGATGTATTGATCGTTACTGGTGATGGAAATGCAAAGGTTGCA
>NW_006408674.1:5486708-5515955 GCF_000296735.1 Chrysochloris asiatica
CATTCCCCTTCTTTTGCTACAAAATGTCTATCTTTACATTTCCAACCCTCACAGTCAGTCCTGATAACCATTATTCAGTATTGTACCACATGAGTGCTATCCATATCTACTTTTATCAGTCCACATGATAGAATTTTGCAAGACCAATGACTCCGACTTCTTCATTGCAAATACCATTTTTAAGCAACATAAAAGGTGATTATACATATGGACCTCACCAGATGGGGTACACAGGAATCCAACTGACTGTATTTGTGGAAAGAGATGGTACAAAACCTCCAAATCATCAACCAAAACAAGGCCAGGAGCAGACCGTGGAACAGACCATCCACTGCTCAGATCCAAGTTCAGGCTGAAGCTGAAGAAAACTGAACAAGTCCAGGAGTGCCAAATAGGATTTTGAACATGTCCCCTGTGAATTTAGAGATCATCTCAAGAACAGATTTGATGCACTGGACACTAATGACCAAAGACCAGAAGAGCTGTGTGGGATGACATTAGCAACGTTAATACAGGAAGAAAAGTAAAAAGGCATGAAAAAGACAAGAATGAAAGAAAAGATCAAAGTGGATGTCAGATGACCCTTTGAAACTTGCTATCTCTAGCTTAGACATGCTAAAGTGAATAGAAGATGAGGAAGTCAAGGAGCTGAACACAAAATGTCAAAGGGCAGATTGACAAGACAAAGTATTATCATGAAATGTGCAAAGACCTGGAGTTAGAAAACCAAAAGGGATGAAGACACTCAGCATTTCTTGAGCTGAAAGAACTGAAGAAGAAAAAAAAAAATCAAGCTTCGACTTGCAATATTGAAGGAATCCATGGACAAGATACTGAATGATGCAGAAAGATGGAAGTTATACACAGAGTCAATATATGCAAAAAACATGGTCTTATGTTCAACCATTCCAAGAATCGATGTTACTGAAGGAAAAAGTCCAAGATGCACCAAAGGCACTGGTGAAACACAAGGCTCCTGGAATTGATGGAACACAAATTGAAATCTTTCACCAAACTGATGCAGTACTAGGGATGCTCCATCATCTATCCCCAGAAAACTGAAGACAGTTACCCTGGCTAACTGATTGGAAAAGATCTATACTATGTCTTCTCAGAGAGAGACGACACAATGGAATGCAGAAAGCACTGAACAATATCACTAGTATCACACGCAAGCAAAATTTTTCTGAAAATCATTCAAGAACAGCTACAATAGTACACTGACAAGGAACTGCCACAAACTCAAGCTGGATTTAAAAGAGAATGTGGAAGTAGGGATATCATTGTTGATGTCAGATGGATCTTTGCTGAAAGCCAAGAGTACCGGGAAGATACTTACTTGTGCTTTACTGACTATGTAATGGCTTTCAGCTATGTAGATAATGACAAGATATAGACAACATTGTGAAGAATGGGTATTCCAGACCATTTAATTGTGCTCATGAGGAACCGGTACAGAGTCTAAATGACAGTCATTAGAATAGAACAAGAGGATATGGAATGCTTTAAAATCAGAAAAGGTGTGCCCAGGGTTGTATTCTCTCACCATATTTATTCAATCTGTATGCTGAGCAAGTAATCCGAGAAACTGGATTATATGAAGAAGAATGTGGTATCAGAAATGGAAGAAGATTCATCAACAGTCTGCAATATGCTGATGATACAATCTTGCTTGCTGAAAGCAAATACGACTTAGAATACTTACTGACGAAGATCAAAGACCACATCCTTGAGTATGGGCTGCAATTCAATGTAAAGAAAACAAAAATTTTCATAACTGCACCAATAATTAACATCATGATAAATAGAGAAAATATTGAAGATGTCAAAGACTTCATTTTGCTTGGATCCATAACCAGGACTCATAGAAGCAGCATTCAAGGATTAGATTAGGCAGATCTGCTGCACACGGTCTCTTTAAATTGTTCAAGAGCAAAGGAAACAGTTCAAGGACTTAGGTGTGCCTAACCCAACCCAGGAACCCAGGTGTGGCCCTGTGGGCTAATGTGTCAGACTGCAAAGTCATTTGAACTGTAAGGTGGGTGGGTCAAGCTCACCAGTGGTTTCTTGGAAACCCTATTGAGGGTTGCTATGGGTTGGAAACGATTCGATGGCACTTAACAACAACAACAACCCAACCTAGGTTATTTTTAGAAGCCTCAGATGCCTGTAAAAATTGGACAAAGAATAAGAAGACCATAAAAGAATTGATGCATTTGAGTTATGGTGTTAGACAAGATTACTGAAAGTGCCATGGACTGCCAGAAGAACAAACAGTCTGTGTTGGAAGAAGTGCAGCCAGAATGCTTCTCAGAAGCCAAGAATTAGTGTCTCATACTTTGGACATACTATCAGGAGGGACCAGTCCCTGGAGAAAGATATCATACTTGGTAAAGTGGAGGGTCAGTGGAAAGAAGAACACCCCCAATAGATGAATCGTCACAGTGGCAGAAGCAACAGGCTCACGTGTAACAATGGTGAGGATGGCGCAGTAGTGGGCAGTGTTTCGTTCTGTTGTGCAGTCACTATGAGTCAGCACCAACCTGAGGGCACTTAACAACAAAACAACAGCAATATGTTTTTAGCAGATCTAAGTGGAAGTGGTGAAGACATTTTTAATCCTGTTATTTTATTTTATTTTTTTAAAAGACAATTCTACAAGGAAATGTAAATGAGGGATTATGTGACAGATGCTAGACTCAGGCCAACTTAAGACCAGAGTGCAATTGTTTAAAAAAAAGAATGATCCTGGAGTTTAGAAGGGGTCCAATTTCGTCCTGACCTCCTACCCATACTTCTGAGGCATGCTCCGTTTGTTTCTAGCTGCTCCTGGACCCACTTTTGACAGGTACCTGACTGCCCTGGGAGACTCCATGGACACTAAGCTGTACAAGCTCTCTACAGTGAAGTTCACTGCCCAGGCTGCCTGTGTCTACCAGGAGTGGATAATCGATTTCAGAGCCACTACTCTCATGTCTCTGTGGATGTCCTAATGCTACTGGCCTCCACATGCCAAATGAGCTCTAGACAAGGGAAGAGGGAGCAACACCTGAGTGTTACAAGGTAGTTCTGGAGACTCAGGGCAGGCCGATGGATGTCCAGGTTGTATCCCAACTTGACCACTGAGTACAGTTCTCAGTTTGGAGGATGAGGTGCTTTTAGTAACTGGTTTTCCCAGAATTCATCTGGCTCTGGAGGTAGATTATTCTCTGTAATGCAACAGCCTGGAAGAGATGCCATTTTCTAATTCATACAAAGGCACTATAAGTGCTAGCTGCTGCCCTGGGAATTTGATTTTTTTTTTTAAAAATTATAGAAGGAAAAACCACTGGAGCTTGATTTCCATTTTGTGCCTAATTTTCACGTGATTGTGGTTGACAGGTGGTAAATACCCCCATCCAAGATAAACTTCCCTAGGGTTCTTGTAATCACTTCTCCCTCACCCTGGGTGAACTCTGGCCCGCCTCTCAGGGTAATGTCAGTAGTAAGTGGCAGACCATGAGGTGATGCTGACACGCATGTACAGCAGCACCGGCTGGAAATATTTTCCTTTCTGTGCCCGTTATTAGTTGCTTTTCTTCCTTGTTCATATAAAGGGTAGAACACAGAAAGAGAAATTCTGAGACTGCTGACTCCAAAGGTTTCCTCATGGAAAATGCCTGTAATTTTATTTTCTCTATTTTCTGAAGCACTTTCTCTCAAAAGCTCTTGATTGTAAATTATATGGTGTGGAAGAATACAAATGAAAAAAAAAAAAAAAAGTGCCTTGGAGTGAGAAGCCAGCTCTCAACAACTGTGATGTTTCTAAAGTTAACTAGGGGGGGAAAACCAAGGCAGCCGAGATCAATGATATTTAATTATAACAGAGTTTTTAAGCCTTTCAAAGATTTGAAGCTTTTTGGGATAGGATGATGACAGGTGGCAAGGATGGTAAGAAACGGGAGCAAAACTTTTCTTGACCAGATTTTTCTCCAAAGTTACTTATTAAGACGCCAATTTTTAATAACAAGCTGTCACCAAGACAAAAGATAATATTTAAGCAAGAGAAACTGTTGAGTATGTAAGGTTAGTTTTTAGCTTTTTTTTAATTGTAAGAGCTAAAGGTGACTGAAGTCCTTCACGGCTTTCACATAACAAAATCAATCTACTGCCCAGGCGGCCAACCACATGAAAAGATGTTCACAAGCACTGGTCACTAGAGATGAAATCAAAACCGCAACACTATACCATCACACACATGGTTAAAATGACACGGATTATAAAAACATGTAAGAGCAAACGTTGGTGAGGATGTGGGGAGACTGGAACTGTCTTTATTGCTGGTGGAACTGTGAAGTGGTACAGCCTCTTTGGAAAATGGCATGGCGCTTTCTCAAAGACATAAAAAAATAACAACACAAAAAATGAACAAAAATAAAACAAACTAGAAACAGAAGTATCCTTCTCGTTGTTGTTGTTAAGTGCTGTTGAGTCGGTTCTGACTCATAGCAACCCTATATAGGGTTTCCGAGGAGCAGCTGGTGAGTCTGAACCACCGACCTTGTGGTTCAAACCGGCCTTGCAGTTTAGCGCATTAACCCGCAGGGCCACACCAGGACCCCTATGGTCAGCATTCCCACAGTTAGATGTATTCCTGAACCCAAAACCAAACCCACTGCCATAAAGTCGACTCCAACTCACAGGGACCCTAAAAGGACAGAACCGGACCGCCCCATATGGCTTCCAAGGCAGTAAATCTACAGAAGCAGGCTGCCACATCTTTCTTCCACAGGCACTGTGGTTTCAAACCTTTGGCTAGCAACCTAGCACTTGAACCATGACCATGAGCTCTCCCTGTAAGGTATCTACCCTGTAGCTGTTGTTGTTAAGTGCCTTTGAGACGGTTCTGACTCACAGAGACCCTGTATAGGGGTTTCAAGGAGCAGACGATAGGTTTGAAATGCCAACCTTGTGGTTCAAATCAACCTGTGGTTGGAGTGCTAATCCTACAGCACCACACCAGGACTCCAGGCATATACCCTATTGTTGTTGTTAAGTGCCAACGAGTCTGTTCTTACTCACAGCAACCCTGTACAGCATATCTGAGGAATGGCTGATGGATTTGAGCTGCCAACCTTTTGGTTCAAACCGATATTGTGGTCCAGTGCCTATCCTATAGTACCACACCAGGACTCCAAGTCTATATTTTTGTTGTTGTTGTTGTTAAGTGCCGTTGAGTCGATTACGACCCATAGCGATCCTATATAGGGTTTCAAGGAGCAGCTGGTGAGCTCGAACCGCTGACCTTGCAGTTCAAATGGCTTTGCAGTCTGGGGCATTAACCCACAGCGCCACCTTTGTTGTTAAGTTGTTAAGTGCCATCGAGTTGGTTCCAACCCATAGCGATCCTATACAGGGTTTCCCAGGGTGTAAATCTTTATGGGAGTAAAAAGCCTCATCTTTCTCCCGCGGAGCGGCTGGTAGTTTCGAACCACTGATCTTAAGGTTCGCAGCCCGATTCGTAACCACTACGCTACCAGAGCTCCCTACAGCGCCACCTAGAGATCTAAAAATCATGACACAGACATAGGCACACCTATGTCCACTGCTGCTTAATTCATAACCACAAACAGAAATAATTCAAGTGCCCATCAAAGAATGAATGGGTAACCAAGTTGTGGTCCATATGAGGGGGCTAAGAAAGTCTGTGGGAAAATGCAAGTGAAAGGCAATGGCCTGTTTCCATGAACTTTTGGCAGTCCCCTCACACATATAAAGGGAAACTATGCAAAGCAGAGACCGGCGATGAGTCCACAGAAACTTGTAACAAGGGCGGATGGTAAGGGCAGGCCTGGCCGGCCCTCAGTGAAGTGAGTTAAGCACGTAAGGACAGACACAACGGGGTCCCTCTTTAGAGACCACAGTGTATATACAAGGGTAAGTCAAAAGTGGAGTTCTAGGGTGGCGCTCTAGAATAAGCACTGGTCTGCTAGCTGCAAGGTCAGCAGTTCAAGCCCATCAGCTGCTCCTTGGAAATCCTATACAGGGTCGCTATGAGTCAGGACTGACCCGATAGCATGTAACAATAAGTCAAAAACTATTGCTATAAAATCACTGATGCTTTTATTAAACAAAAATATCAAACTGTGAAGTAATATTTCTGTACACATTGTCCGTCTAGTCTACAGTTAGGAAGGCGTGTCTCCATCTCTGTACCCCTTCCAGAACCCCACACTCTCTGATTTACATCCAAACGGCAGTTCTGGCATCCTGCAGGAACTCAAATTGGTTCCTTTTAAATGTTCTTTGAAATTTGGGGACAAAAACAAGTGTGAAGGGGCAAGACCGGGCTGCAGAGTGGCTAGGATAAGGTTTCCCAAGGACAGAACTTCTCAGCAGACGCCGTGGCTGCCCTGGTACAAGGAGCAGCTGCACTGTCACGAGAGAAAAGCATTCCTGGGAGCAACTTCTGCAGCCTTTTTCTCACCAGTACAGCTTTCCATTGTCTTAAAGCTTCTTCATAATTAGCCCCTGGGATTGTCTTGTGTCTTTTGAAGTGGTGGGGGGGGGAAAATCTATCAAGGTTATCACTTTGGGATCCCCCAAACAGTCACCATAACCGTATGAGCTGACCTCTCTGCTTTGAACTGAACTAGCCTAGCAGACCCCTCAGAAGCCCCTGTGTGGATAGGATCTGTTTTCTGGAGGCACCCTAATGAGACAAAGACTCGTGTATTGCTGAGAGATTTGTCTGCAGGCACCCACTGACTGCAGAGGCATGCTCTGTTTATAATAAGTGTGTACACCTATGAACTGGGACTCCAGCAGCAAGCCTTCCTGACTAGCACCAAATGTGGATGCAGTAAGCACGCACAACCAAAGTGAAAATGAGCATGTGGGCACACAGGGGGAGTCTAGGCATGCAGGTCCAGGTGGGCACACAGGCGACAGCAGACAATTATCCATGACCAGTATCCTAAGCCCACCACCGGACAGTTGACTGGACAGAGGAGAACTGCTCCACAAGACCATGTCCACATGACCCGACAGTCTCATTGTACTCCCAAGGAGTGGAGGTGCGTTTGAACCACTGACCTTCTGGTTAGCAGCCCAGTGCTTAACCCACGGTGCCTCCAAGGCTTCCTGAGGTATCTGTGGTGGTGGTGATGTGCTGGGGAATTGGTTCTGACTCATAGTGACCCTGTACAGGGCTTCCGAGGCTGTAAATCTTTACAGGAGCAGAAAGCCTCATCTTTCTCCCACAGAACAGCTGGTAGTTTCAAACTGCCTTGAAGTTAGCAGCCAGACTTGTAACCACTACACTACCAGAGCTCCGTCGTATGTGCAAATACAAATATTTTGCTATTGTTGTTAAAGGCCACTGAATCCATTTCGATTCATGGTGACCTTGTATAGAATTTCCAAGGTGCGGCTGATAGGTTTGAAATGCTGACCATGTGTGGTTAGCAGTCCAGTGCTTATCCTACAGTACTCCAAATGCAAATACTAGGGCTTTAAAAAAACTTAATGGAAAACAGAATAAAAAGATAGTGACATTTTCCATAGACCTTTTGAATCCACCTCAGATGTGGGTAAGGAGCTGTGGCAGTGTTTTGGTTACAAGTCAAGCTGCTAACCTCAAGGCCAGCAGTTTGAAACTGCCTGCGGTCACCAGTTACTAACCTATGGGAGAGGGCTCTGCGATGATGCCTTTCAGTCCCACACCAGCAGTATAGTCACCACCCTACAGCTCTTCTTCTTCAGAGGTTAGCTTTTTAAACACCCACTTTATTTCAGACTGATTTGTGCTTTCCCATAAAAGCTGAGGGTCAAAAATCAAAACTAAAAAGCTGGTTTGAATAGATGGGAAATTACTATCCCTAAGCTTGAGGATTAACAAATAACTTATATGCTTTTGGGTTATCTCCTACATAAGGGAATGCAGCAATGATATAAGAGATACACTAAGGTATGAGGAGCTGATAAAACCGTCAGAACATCCATTTAGCTTTCAGAAGATACAAAATGTGCAGAAAAAACTTCGTAACAAATCACTGTTTAAAATGTAATCTGTTCTGATCTCCTCTCCACCCCCAGCAAAAAAAAGCGAAATCAGAACACCATGAACTTTGCCTCTACCGTGAATGAAGAAGAGGTGGGACTTTTCTCCTTTTCTAATGGAGAAGCAGGTACAACAGAGTGCTGGGAACTGGCACCTTCACTCCCATTACCCACGGAATTAAACTCCAAATCGCCCTGTCCAAAGTCAGACTTCAGTTTTTGAAGTGTCGACCTTTATTGTGCTGACTCACTTGATCATAAATTTCATTTTAAAAAGAAAGCTCTCCATCCATTATTCCAGTACACTTTTATCATTTAAAAGTGCTCTAGAGAAAGGAACCCAGCTGGTTAAACAGAGTGAGAGAAATTAAGAGCCACTTAGTACTGATTTGAAATAATGAGTTCCGTTTTAATAAAATTTAAGAAAAAGACCTTGCATTATCTGTATGAGGCCCTGTGCCGTGCCACATGGTCAAGAGCAAGTCAAAATGACTGTGGTAGAGACTTAGACGATGACAAACACGAAAACAGTCTCCACCCCACTGGGGGCCTACCAGAGCCTGACACTAACATCCCCCCCTATCTCCAGGCTAAAACTCAATTAAGTGGCAGGATTAGTATTTGAAATCAGTGCTGTCTGACTCCAAAGTACATGATAAATGTAAATGATATGAAATCATTTACATTCACTGTCAATACTGACACAAAAGCTGCTTTTTCTGTTTACATCCACTAGTTTAAGAACTCTATTTGTCACCTCAGGCTCTGTTTGAGACCTAACCAATGGTCCTCACACACACTACAGTTTCCCAGCTCTGGCCTGTTCTGCTAAGGCACCTACTGACCGGAATGTCCATCTCTGCTTCAGTTGGCTAACTCCGACTTTTCCATTCAGAATCTGGCAGGAAGGGTGGCCGAACCTACCTGGACCTTCTTGTTCTTCCTACTTTTCTGCCTGAGCTAAAGAGCTATGTGTCCATAACCTTTTCTTCTTTTCCCAGCACTGCAGACCTGTTAGTTCTCCCTTCTGATTACCGTTATGGAAGGTTTGCTTTTTCACCTGCCTATATCTACACTGACAATGGAGTGGTTGGATGCATCAATGTGCAATTTCATTCCACAACATTTGAAAACCAGAGAAACCTTCAATCTCCATAGTAGTCGCTGAGGAATAGGTTGTTCTTGTGAGGTGCCACTGAGTCAGTTTGACTCACAGCGACCCTGCATAGTGTTTACAAGGAACAGAGGGTGGGTCTGAACCACTGACTTTGAAGTTAGAGGTCTGGTGCGTATTCTGCAGTAGCACGCCAGGACTCTGAGGAATATATAATACATAACAATTATTTCTCTCAGGAGAAAAGTTCCTTGAAGTTCTATTTTCAAAGGGTCTGGTTTCTTCTGAAAAATCTAAAATGTGTGTTTAGAGGTAAAAATAGGATTACATGTCTGTGTGTTAGGAGATTCGACACCAGATCCAAAGCGAATGACTGTGTGGACATAGTCTAAGTTTGCCACATCTAGTCTAAGGGTCGTGTCTTCTGTATGAAAACAGCCCATCTGCTTTCTCCTGCAGTCCTGGTGTGGCATTATGGGCTAATGCGTCAAGACTGCAAAGTCGCTAGAATTTCAAGGTCGGTGGTTCAAGCTCACCAGCTGTTCTTGGGAAACCCTATACAGGGTCACTATGGGTCGGAACAGACTCGACGGCACTTAACAACAACAACATCCATTTGTCTGAATAAGAGCCATAGGAAGCTCAAAGGTCTGATGAGCTGTTTGGACTCGTGGCCTCACTTGGAGGAAGCACACCGATAGCTGAGACGGAAGAAATGGGGTTTGGGCTTTACCTCCCAATGGCTGAACACCAGCTGCGGGCTGGCAAGGCCACTTGTCCGCTTCCTGATTTCATCAGCGAAGCCAAAGCTCTCGGCAACAGGCAGCACAGCCTTGATGATGAACATGTCCGTCCCTTCTTTCATCTCCTCCTGCAGCACTCGGCCCTCTCTCTTTGACAGGACAGCATACACTCGGCCTGTGAAGACACAGCTGTTAAATTCAGTGACTGGCCAGACAGCCGCAGGCGCATACAGACTGGGTACCCTGTAGCAACAACGCGTAGGTACACATAAGTATGGAAAAAAGTGCTTTTGTGTCTATTTGAAAACATGATAATTATAGAAAAACTAGGAACAATTGATAATAAAAAGTGAAATCACCCCAAAAGCTGTTATTCAAGGGCAATCTGTGTAACACAGCAAGAGAAATAGGGGACTTCTAAAAGGCCCTTTCAACACAATTTCCCTGAGAACTGACCTGGGGTCTGACATCCTGTCAATCCAATGACACGAGTGTGACTGTGGTGTATAGTATTAACACACAAACAACTTTAAGGCGTTATTAATATGATGATGCAAACAAAAGATATGTGGCTCCAGTAAGCAAGCAGCTGTCATAATAGCGACAATTCTATACTAAAAATGAGAACCACACATATATAAACGCTTGCTCATATTTTTCTTAACTGATTACATAAGTGGCATGGGTATTAAAGTGCTTTATTCCCCTGAAAGTTGATACTTTTTGGAGTCTTTAATGCCTGGTAACAATTTCTACTGCCATATCAGAAGAGTTCTAGCAAGTTCTCTTGGCTAACGCTTTTAATTCTTTTAATTTAGGCATAAGTCTGCCTTACACCCAGGAGGGGAACGCCTCTGATGGGAGTGCTGTTTTGTGACTCTGTGTGCTAAACTACCGACTCAGAAGCAGAAGAGCGTGATCAACTCAAAATCAGACCGCTGTCACGGGCTTGCAGTAGCTAGCACATACTCTCATCAAAGCCTTCTCTTTACCTATCATTAAAATATTATCCTTACACATTAGCAACATTACAGTTAAAAAGAGCGAAAGTCTCATTTAACCCCTGAGATGAGTCCCGGACATGTTTTTCTAAGTGTCCACGTGGGGAGCTGGTGTGTAGGTCCCTACCTTATTTCCGCCTTAAACTAGGAAGTGAGGTACAGGGCAAAGCTTCGTCCTACACTCTGTGACTCACACGTCCCCCTAGTGGTGGTGGTTCAGACAGATTAAGGGAAACATGGTTAAGCACTGTTATGTCACAGGGCCTTCAAAACTAAAGCCCCAAAGCTGTGACAAGTCCATTAAAAGACATATAAAAACATCTTACTCTTCTCTACTCCTCCAGCTTTTCCTTCCTTTCTTCCTCCCGTTTTCTGAGTAGGTGGCTTCACAGTCCCTCACCATGAGCTTTCTCCAACAACTTTCAAAAGCCTAACCTACATGCCTCTTTCCCAATCTTCTTTCTCCTCGATTCCGCTGTGGTATTTGAACCTACGGATGAACATGTCCTTCACCAAATCTGATACTTCTGCTGGGCCACCATCAATCTACTGTTTACTCCAATTGCGGCTGTGGTTGTTAGGTGCCATCGAGTCGGTACCAACCCATAGGGACCTTATACACAGCAGAACGAAAACACTGCCCGATCCTGGGCCAACCTCACTACTGTTGCCCCGCTTGAGTCCATCAATGCTGCTACTTGGCCAATCCATCTCGTTGGGGGTCCTTCTCTTTTTCTCTTACCCTCCACCTTACCAAACATGTAAGCAACTAGTCCCTCCTGACAATATGTCTGAAGTATGAGAGACAAAGTTTTGGCCATCTTGGCCTCCAAGGAGCACTCTGGCTGCACTTCCAATAGCTCTTGCTTTTTTCTTCCTAAGGAGACTCTTTGAAATACACTTCTCTGAACAGATTCTCCCCTCAGAGAGCCTAGTCACTTATCATTTGTTTGGTTTTAACTACTAATTTTATGTCTGGGGTTACTGTTACTCTGTATCTAAGCTGGGCTTACCCAAACAATCACCTGTTTATTTATAAGGACTGCCAGGGCATTGCCACTGTGGTACCCGACTTCCTTTTACACTCAACAAGTCTGAAAATCATTGTCTCTGTAAAAGGGAACTCCATCCTTCTAATTCCAATCAGTTACTCTCCACTTGTCAATTCCTATTAGGTCTTGGAGTCACAGAAACACATAACAATGGTATAGAAGGGAACTTAAGGACCAACAAGTTCTACCCCATATTTGGTGCCGAGCAGTCATTAAACTAGGTTTGAGTGCTTCTAAAAACTCACTTTCTCCCAGGGAAGCATGTTCCATCTTTGAAGAGCTTTAACTGACATACAATTCCTAAGCCTCGAGTCTATTCCCCGAAGTTGTAAATCACGACTCCAAATTCTTAATTATATGGAATAAATAAATGTAATTCCTTTTTGACAGATCAGCCTTTAAACTACTAGAAGAGAGCTATCTAGCCTTCTCTTTTTCAGGCTACAAACCTCCAATCTTTCTGTAACATAGCCTTTTCTTCCTGACCACCCATGCGCCACTTTCCTATCTGAACTACTCTTATTTACATCCTTTGGGAATATGGTAGTTCAAACTGGAAACAATGCTTTAAGCATATAGTTTGAAAATTGAAAAACCAGAACAATGATTATTTTCATATTTTCATTGATAATAAATTTCCTTTAGGCTTTGTGCTACTTGAAATTCATGGGAGAAAAAATATCCTATTGTTATCAATTATGTGAGTAAGTAATTTTTATTTCTGATGTCACTGCATGCTAAGAAAAAGCTTAAGGTAGCTTATGGTAGTGAATACAGCCCAACAGAAGAAACAGAATGAGGAAACGGGCAAATTGACCATAAATGGGCAGGGCAGGGGCCCGGCCACCAGAATGTAGCCTCAGGTACCAGCAGCTCCTCCTCTCTGGGTCAAGCCAGTAGGCTCGAATTGATGGTTGAAATAATTACCAAATGCAATTCATCAGGTAATTTTGAGCCATTCAATTGTAATTCCACAAAAATGACATCTTAAAACTAAGGCATAGTGATGGATTACTGAACACAGGAAAACAGTTCCAATAAAACCTGCCAAATGCACTTGGCTCTCATAACAGGTGTTTCCAATGTTTGGATGCATTCAGAGACCCTCATAACTGGCATCGCTGAGAAAATCATACAAACACATCAATGAGGATTTGTGATCAGCTAGGCCCCTGACTGCACAAACTCAGTACGCCTTCCACTGGGCATCTCCCATCATGCCCCTCCTCCCCATTCACTTAATGAAAGATCGCTGTGTGTCCTGCTGTCGACAGGGCACCAGAAGAGGCATCAATCAAGGAAAAAATCAGCAGCATCACGATGAATCTAGTCAGTTTCAATTGGGGATCACCTTTTAGTGACTCCACTGTGAACGTCTCAAAGGAGACCTGGTAACGTAGTGGTTAAGTGCTCAGCTTTTAACTCAAAAGTTAGCTGTTCAAACCCACCAGCAGCTCCGCAGGAGAACCATTAGGCAGTCTGCTTCCATAGATATTTACAGTCTTGGAAATCCTATGGGACACTTCTACTCTGTCCTGGAGAGTCATGATGAATGAGCTGCAATCAACTCAAGGTCAGCGAGTCTGGTATGGTTTATACATGTTTTAGCCTATAGTCAAGACCCTGTGTGACCTGGTACTGACCAATTACTTCAGTTCCTATGACTGTTACCACAGAGCCTGTGTGTTAGCCAAGGTAAACCAGTCATCGTACTCATCTGAGGTTTTACCCCTCTAAGCTCAGCTTCCTCAATCTTAAACACTTTATACTCAAATCCTTTGCATTCTTTATGGCCTATTCAAAAATGACTTGCTCCATGAAGTCTTCCCTGATGCCCTAAGCTGAAAACAATCACTTTACCACTCGTTGAACTTTATCTGTTCTATTATGGCATTACAGAGTCTTCTATACACATTATATCCTTCCATAATAGGCAGTAAGATTGATCTGTAGATACCATAATCTTTAAAGCTTAAGTCTGACAAATAAAAAGTATTTTTCTTTTCAGAATTTAGGAAAGGAAACAGCTGTTCACAGCAATGTTTTCTCTAACAGTAAGCCAAGTGGAAATAATGTAAATTTCCAATTCTGGAATAATGGACAAGTAAATTACAGCACAACAAACAAATAGGATTATTATCCAGACCTTAAGATAAAAATTATGAACAACTATGTAGCCAAAAGGAAGCATGCTTATGCAACGATCATTGTGAAAAGCAGAATATTAAATGGCTTCTAGCATAAGGTAGTGGTTGTTGTTGTTAGGTGCCACTGAGTTGGTTCTGACTCACAGTGACCCTATACACAACAGAAGGAAACACTGCTTGACCCTGCAACAGCCTCACAGTAGTTATGCTTAAGCCCACTGCTGCTGCCCCTGTGCCAAGCCATCTCTTTGGGAGGCCTTCCTCTTTTTCCCTGACCCTCCACTTTCCCAAGCACAATGTCCTTCTTCAGGGACTGGTTCCTTCTGACAATCTGTTCTAAGTATGAGAGATGAAGTCTTACCATCCTGGTTTCTAAGGAGCATTCTGGCTGTATACTTCTTCTAACACCATACAGTTACACAAAATGTACAATAATAGACAAGGATTGTAACAGAAAAGTCAAAGAATTTTTGTTCAACCTCTGTCTGCTATTACTGGTAACACTTGTAGAAATGTCTACTAAACACACACAGACACACACAAAGCAACTGGTGGGCACTAGAAGACGCTGGCTCACTTTGAACTCTAATAAACTGGGTCACAGTACGTCTTTTTCTTTTGTTCCCAATTGACCACACTGCTAAAGCAAGCAGATGTGGTTGACAGGACGCAGATGGGTTTCCATCACACGTGTGATAAAGTGTGCTGTGGACTAAGGGAGAAAGTGAACCCGGCTAGCAGCTCACGGGAAACGGTCTTCCCTGGAATGAGGTCCTGACTGCTCCAGCTCTTGGCTCTGCGTCTTCATTATAACCAACAGCTTGATTCAAAAGGCGAAATGACCAAATCCAAAACTGACCTCACGCTCGGGAGTAGGGGCAGGTTAATAAATACTGTGATAGAATCTGGAAAATGCAATAAGGACTCAAATTCAACAAGATAAAAAAATTAGCATGGATAAATGCAAGGTTCTACACTTGAGTCTAACCAACCGAGTGACCAGGGTTAAAGAGGTAATGCTAAACAGAGGTTCCTAGAAAATCAACTAGAAGTGAATTTACTTTAAGCTCAACATAAGTTTTCAGTGTGTTGTCATTCAAAGAAAGTCAATTTAAATCTTGGTTGCTGCTGAACTCAAAATCACTCCATCCATCAAAGTCCATTTTACTTCCAGGAGACCTTCTGTTTTAAATTTTGCTAATCCCAGTTTCTCATAAAATTTCTCTGAAAACCATTTCTGCACTAAACTCAACCAATTGTTTTACATAATTAAGCTCCGTCACCTTAATTCGTCTGTCACAGAATCACTCTTAACACAGTGCTGGGAAATTACAGCTCAATAAATACATGTCATTTTGAGGACTAATGTGTGATTAATCTGAGCTATGGTATTTTCAATTGCCTCATATGTATGGGAAAGTTAGACAGTGAATAAGGAAGACCATTGAAGAACTGATGCATTTGAATGATGGTGTTGATGAAGAAGATTGAAAGTAATGGACTTCCAGAAGAATAAAAAAATCTGCCTTGGAAAATGTACTGTCAGAGCTCCTCAGAGCAAGATGGCCAGACTTCTTCGGCTCTCTTACTTTTTTGGCCATGTTGTCAGGAGGAGGGACCAATGCCTGCAGAAGGACATCATGCTTGTTAATGTGGAAAATCAGTGAGAAACAGAAAGACCCCAAAGAGAAGGGCTGACCCAGTGGCACCACCAATTGTCTCAAACATCACAATTAGGAGGACGGCGAACGGGGCAGTTTTGCTCTGTTATGTACAGGGCCCATGAGTTGGAACTGACTCAACTGCACAGAACAACACATACATGATGAATTATGAAATGCTGATGAAATGTAAAAAGAACTCCAAGTGTGACTAAGAAAAGGTTTTAAAAGTGAGCATTGAATAACACTTATTATGGAGGATTTTCTTAGTACATTAGGATGCACAGTACTCTAACAATGTAAAAGCAAACACTTAGTTCTACACATATGGGTCTATGGCAAAACTAAAATAAGTATACTTTTGTTCAAACTGTTAGCCAATGCTATGCTGTAGATTTTGACTCTTAGCAATCTACAGCAGACTGCAGAATTTTCTCATAGGGTTTTGTTGGCTGAAATCTTTTCAGGAGTAGATTTCCTAGTTTCTTCTCCTGTGAAGTGGCTGGTGGGTGCGAACCACCAACATTCCAGTTAGCAGTAGCGTGCTAACTATGCTATCATAGCGCCTTAAAATTCTGGCATGGCCTAAAGGAAAAGGTATTTTTTAAATGTAAGGTTATTGCCAAATTTAAAAAAAGGATGAGCAAGAACCAAGGAGACCAACACTTAGAAGTAAGCAATGTAAAAAGAGACAATTTAGTAGTGACATGATAATTAATTCAAAACAAAGCAATTCTGATGTCCCACCAAGTCCATTTAGAAGGGAATTCTTATGGGTAAAAAGGATGCTACAACCACTTTTAGAAAAATAGATTTTACAAGTAAAGAATGATAATTTTTTGGGGGATTATTTCCCCAGATAAAAGACTAATGGCTTTGAGGTAATTATTTTCCTACATAATTTCCCATTTTGAACAAAAGCTATTCTGTCCATTTACAGAAAAATTTCTTAACAAGCTGTATGTTGTTGTTGTTGTTGTTAAGTGCCTTCGAGTCGGAGCCGACCCATAGCGACCCTGTACAGGGTTTCCGAGGGTGTAAATCCTTACGGGAGTAGAAAGCCTCATCTTTCTCCCGCGGAGCGGCTGGTAGTTTCGAACCACTGACCTTAAGGTTCACAGCCCGATTCGTAACCACTACGCTAACAAGCTGTATAGAAATAATTAAAATTTAAAAGTCATTAATTACTAAATAAAAAAAGATTTGAAATCAACTTGTGTCAATTCATAAGAGAATTTTAAAGGAAGAACCACAAAGTCTTCTTGGAAGATCACTGAAGATCTCTGCAGGAATTAGAAGGCCTTGGGGACAAATATGGTCTCTTCATGACTTTCCAGTTGATTTAGAAAGAAATAAGAAAGCATGCGGTGTGAACAACTCTCTAGGTTCATCTTAAGAGACTGGCTATCAATACCAAAGAGCCCATCCTAAGTAATGAGTACATTCTTGTGTCAAAGTGAAAGATCTTCAAACCACATCAGAAAAAACAAAATCCAGATCAAATCTACACACAGTGTCTCTGGAGGGCAGTAGTGAGCTACTCGGTGTTTCAGGGAAATGTATTAAGAAAGCTGACTAGTGAGGTAGATAGCTGTCTATTAACCAACCCACAGAGTGTGAGAGACATATACACACAGCTGTCCTAGGGATGCCTGGTCAGGTTCAGGGTCCAGGTGGCGATGTCCTAAAAAAACAAAGCAATCTGTTGATGGTGAGTCAATTCCATGTCATAATGAATCTACAGGACCGAGTAGAACTGCCCAACAGAGTTTCCGCGGCTGTGAACCTCAAGGGAAGCAGATTGCCACTGCTTTTTCCCAATGAAGCAGCTGGAAAGCTTGAAATGCTGCCCGAACACTGCACCACTTCACCACCAGAGCTCCTGATTTCCCAACAGAAACAAGGAAATGGGGATAGATGAGTGACTCACAGGGTGACTCAACAGTTTGCTGAATTTCAGTCTGATAAATGCCAACAGCTGATCCTGGCTTCACATGTTGAGCTGAAAACTTGTCCTCTCAGATAATAAAGGACGACTATCACTCTAAATGCATCATGTAGACGATATGGAAATTCTGGTAGTTAAGTGTTCCCATTATTTTGAGTAGATTGACTATGCAAAGGCATTCGACTGTGTGGGTCATAACAAACTATAGGTAACACTGTGAAGAATGGGAATTACAGAACAATTGTGTTCATGTGGGACCTGGACAGAGACCAAGAGGCAGTTGTTCAAATAGAACAAGGGGATACTGTGAGATTTACCATCAGGAATGGTGTGCTGCAGAGTTGCAATCTTTCACCTTATTCAGTCTGTATGCTGAGAAAATGCAAAACACTGGGTATATACAGAAGAATGTGACGTCAAGATTGTCCGAAGATTCATTAGCAACCTGAAATATACGGATGATACAAACTTGCTTGCTGGAAGAAAGACGACTTGAAGCATTTACTAATGAAGATCAAAGACTACAGCCTCGAATATGGATTACATCTCAACATAAAGGAAACAAAACCTTCATAACTGGACTAATAACATCACGACAAACAGAGAAAAGAATGATGCTGTTAAGGATTTAATTTTACTTGGATCAACAATCAACACTTTTGGAAGCAGCAGTCAAGAAATCACACCATGGATTCCACTGGACAAATCGGCTGCAAAAGATCTTTTAAAAGTGTTAAAGAGTTAAGATATCACTTCAAGGATTAACGTGCACCTGACCCAAGCCATGTATTTCCAACTGCCTCATATGCATGAGAAAGCTGGACAATGAATAAGGAAGAGTTAAGAAAACCTGATGCCTCAGAATGATAGATTTGACTAATAAATCTATCTTGGAAGAAGTATAGCCAGACTGCCCTGTAGATCTTTACACAAACAGACAATCTCATCTTTTTCCCAAGGAGTGTATGGTGGGCTTGAACTGCTGACCTTTGGTTAGCAGCTCAGTGCTTAACCTACTGTGCCTTCCAGGCTTCTTGGAAGTATCTATGGTGGTGGTGGTAGTGTGCCCTGGAGTTGGTTCCGTCTCATAGCGATGCTGCACAGGGTTTCTCAGGCTGTCAATCTTTACGGGAGCAGAAGGCCTCATTTTTCTCCCGTGAAATGGCTAGTAGTTTCAAACTGCTGACTTTGAGATTAGCAGCCCGATTTGTAACCACTACACTACCACAAGTTAGAGAAGACTATATAATTTTAGTAGGTCAGCAAGAAAGCAAGGGTTCCTCTCCATCTCCATTCTTTCCAGTAGGAACAATGAATAATCCACAGCAAATAGTACAAACACAATAGAATAATGAAGTTCAAGATAGTGGCGAAGTTGATCATCAAGAACCTGGCTTTCTTAAACCAGGGTCCAAGTCTCCAGGACCAGAATTATGTGTACAGAGACAAAGAAGCTAAGGATAGTGGACTACGTGCCAGACTCAGTAAATGATACATGGTGACTGAAAAAATTCGGTTAAAAAAAGGGGTCCAAATGAACAGTAGGCTAAAAAGTCTTATGCCAATTTCCTAGAGAATTTTAGAATGAAAAAAAAATATATATATTGTAAGGACTGGTTCCTATTACACAAGCATGAAGAAACCCTTTGGGGATGATATGGGCTTATTTACACAAAATCTTAACCACCTAACCTTTTTTCTTTTCCCAACATGGTTGCTAAACTGGCAATCAGGAGAATGTTAAAGCACTGGACCATAAGGTTGGTGGTTCAAACACACGAGCCGTTCCTTGGGAATCCTGTACAGAGTAGCTATGAGTCAAACTGACTCCAGGGCACTTAACAATCACATGGACATGAAGGACATTAATTTCCCTGTGTGTTGAGTTTCATTTCATACCAAACAAAGTATAAATGAGAAAGTGAGAACAGGGAACCTATAAGATGGCTGCATTGTGACTTCTGGCCTGCTTGCCATGTTACATACATACCTGGGCCTTCTAAATGCTCGGGGTGGGGGGTGAGAGGGGAATGGAATGAAATGACAATGGGTTTTTTCCATAAACTTTTTAAAGCCCCCTTGTATAATCTGAAAAAATCAATTGTACTGCCTCAGTTACTCAAAAGTAACTACAGGAGTTTGTGGTGGTGGTTGTTAAGTGTTGTCAAGTCGGTTCTGACTCGCAACGACACTGTATAGGATTACTGAGGAGCAGCTGGTGAGTTTGAACCACCTACCTTGTACCCACAGTGTATTATCCTGCGGCGCCACACCAGAACTCCATAGGAGTTTGTGGTATCTACTACATAATTTCTACAATCTTGTCAATTACTTAAAAAAAAAAAAAAGGCTGGATTCTACTTTTTGGGAAAAGAGTGAAAAAACAAAAATAAAGGGGTGGGAAAAGTAGTTCCTGACCCCCCAAGTGAACTAATGATAAGATGCAATTACAAAATGAATGCTGTATTACAAGTGCGGGGGATGGTCTGCATTCTGCACTGGCTTTATGGTATCTGAGGTGTTCAAATATGGCTGCTGTATCTCTAAGGGACGCTGACCAAATGAAGTCTGTACAAGGACAGCAGCTGGATGGTTGAAAGGGCCTGAAAATCACATCATTATGAGAAGTAACTAAAGGCTCTGGAGGGGTTTCTTTAGCATATGAAACTAAAGAATCAGCGCTGTCCTCACACATGTGAATGATAGTGCACGGAAGCGGTATGGCTAGTGGGAGATAGCTACTTCCTGGAGCAGGGAACGTTTTGTTCACTATGGGACAACACTGCCTAATCACAGCAGTGGTGTGAGCTGACCATCACTGCAAGTACTCAAACAGAGGGGACCAGGCATCTGGCAGGGCAGGAAAGTTTGCAGATGAGCTCTGAAGTCTTTCCTAAGGATTTCCAAGGAATCCAGACTGCTGGATTCCAATTCTAATTGTGCCTTCTTAAAGTTCTTGACAAGCATAAAGAATA
Source organism: Chrysochloris asiatica (assembly GCF_000296735.1). Taxonomy (NCBI): domain Eukaryota; kingdom Metazoa; phylum Chordata; class Mammalia; order Afrosoricida; family Chrysochloridae; genus Chrysochloris; species Chrysochloris asiatica. The sequence continues at coordinate 5,507,390 of NW_006408674.1, forward strand.
ACATCTGAGAATGATCTAGATTGCTGTTCCTCAAATGGATCAAATTCCATGAGATGTATTAACAAAGGCTGAGAAACACTATATCAAACACCATATTTGGAAATTCAACTCCCATTCTACACTGGCATAGTAGTAGCTTTAAGAAGCCATAGAGGAGCCAGATGTATATAACTTACATATATAACTTATGCATATAACTTTACTTCATCCAGATTTTTTTTGAAAAGCTGCTATGGATGATCAATTTGTCTCATAGGATTTTACTGTGACGTAAGCCAAGATTTCTTTTTAAAAAAGCTCAGGTTTCTGCTTTAAAGAATTAATGGGCAGAAGAGCTTACTAAAAAGAACAAAGAACCACACTCTGACTCACAGGGTGACAGGGTTAGAGCAACATCATCATTTGGTTTACTCCCTCATTTAGTGTTCAAACCCTTCCTGTCTTCCTTTCCCCTGAAAGAGGTCCAGGATCTCAAGGAAAAGAGAACTACTGTGTGCCAGGCACTGCTCTAGACACCATTTCTGTGTTCTCCTTTTATTCCTCACAACCTCTTATGCTCTTTCTCATAGGTGAAGGAAAGAATTCTCACTGAAGTCGTTATCTACCAAAGGTCAGATTAGCTACTGAGTGTCAGACCTCCTTGTCTTCTAAGATTCCTAAGGCCATGCTGCATCTCATCAAGAGATAGGGATTTGATATAATAGTAATGAATGAAGTCCCAAATAATTTTCTTTAGAAGGGACCCAGAATTCACAAAAGCCCCTTTGTGCTGAGTACAAGAATGTCGCCTTACTCCTTGATCATTTTCCAAATCACTTTGGTTTTCCAGACCGATACAGTTATCACGTGTGAAAAACTGCTACCCAGGTGAGGGAGCAACATATATCTTATGTTAAACAGGCAATTTAAACCTAATTCACCGCACCTTTCCTTACGGAAAAGATTTTTTCCCATCTGTTGCAAAATATCTTTAGTACTCAGATGTTTCACCCTTCAAGATTTTAATATCTGAGGCCCCTGGTTTTTAAGATCTTGTGGCTAAGTGCCTTCAAGTCAGTTCAGTACGGGGGCTCCAAGGCAAAGCTGGTGGGTTTGAACCACCAACTTTTTGGTAAGCAATCCAGCACTCCTTTAATATAATAAATTAGAAGATAATGTAGCTTCTGCAGAAAGTATTAGAAAGGTTTAAGTTTTCTGATCTAGGTGACTGTCCCCTTCCTTTCCTTACCGAGAACATCACCGGTGGCCATGATGTCGCATGTGTACATAGCTGCCATCAGGCGCTGAGGTTTCACGTGCAGAGCATAGCGACACGCTTCTTTCATGGTGGCAATGAGCTGCCCTGATAAGGGGCCATAGCAATCACTGAGAGAAGTTTCTCCTTTCTGGGCAGTATGCTTCTCAAAGCGCTCAGGGCAACCATCTTGAAGCTCTTGGCTTTCAGCTCCGCTGGAATGCTTTTCACCCGCTTTCTGCACCTCTTTTCCCAGAATACTTTGCTCTTGATTCTGTTTATCACTTCCACCTTGGTCGTCGAATTTGCTTAAGTCCCATTTTTCCAGAACAAAACAGACACCCATGAGAGGTTCCTCACACATGGGGCCAGAGAGAGTTGCTAGCTGGAAGCCACTTACGATGCTGTTGCCCAAATCTCGGTACTTAGTGGTTTCTTTTGAAGCTTTGCTGACTGGACCTGGCCACACTGAATTCTGAAAATCTTCACTTTTATTGACTAGAATGTTGGGACCACATTTTCTTGGGCCAAACGACCAGATTTGGTCAACAATGTTCCTCCATTTTCTCCCTGTTAGGTGTTGCTCTAGTTTTCCTTTGAATTCCCAAATTTTCTCTTGGGTCTTCTGGTGAATCACCTGAGTATTTCTGCCCTCATTCAAAGAGGATGTGAATTGCTCAATAGAACGAATCAAATCACTATTTTCTTCCAGAATCTGAGTGACTTCTTCTGGAAGGGGCATGGCACGAACACTGAGTGTGGCAAGTTTATTGGGAGTTGATATGGTGATTTGCCCATCAGGGTCAACTTGGATGCCTTCAGGAATTTTGCTTTGATCTTCTTTTGTTTGGTGTATGACTGCAACTTTTTGTTGTTTGCCTATTTCTTCATTGACCATGTCAACTTTTGGGGGCTTTGTGATCGTTTCTCTGAATGGAATAATGGGTTCAGATACACTGATTTGAATCTTTGCGAACCTATAAACAAATCCAAGAGAAAAAAACACAGGTTATACTCAAAATTGTATCAAAGTTCTTATGTAGAGATCTTATAATAAAGAATCTGCAAAAGCACAGAAACATAAAAATTATTTTACTATGAAAGAGCTACAAAATTTACATGTATCAAAATTGAAAAATTGCTTTCATGTCCGATTGAAAGACTAATAACTTAATGTGAGCACACCTTCAGGGAGCTCTCAGCACGTACTACAATTGCATTGTATTCTTCATTCTCAAAATAGATGAGGCATCTATTTAGATAAGAATATTTTGATTCGAAAAATAAATTGTTTTAACAGGATTATGTATAATCTTTAAAATAGTAGTTACCAACTTAAGAGTTCAGAGAATAGATTATAACTCTACGTAGATAACTGACTCACGGAATCAGGACAAGTAGTCCAAATCTCCCATTGTTTTTGGCATTGATAATGAGGCTCTTGGTGAAGCATGATGCGCTTTGTTTAGTGAGGTATTTTCCCTAAGAGCTTTTGGCAATCATAGAAATGTTTTATCTGCACTGAAATGTGATCATGAGCACTTGAAATGTGACTACTGTGACTAAGGTATGGATTGTTAAGCATGATTTAATTTCAGTTAAATTTAAAAAGCTACGTGTAGCCACTGAATATTTGAAATAAGCCTAGTATGATTACAACACTGAATTCTTAATTTTACTGACTTTTAAATTGGTAGTAAAGTCAAATATGGCTAGTACCTACTGTAAGAAGGGGCTTCAGAAAGTGTGGGGAAAGATTGAACTGTCTTAATTTCAGTTTGTCATGAACTTTCTGAGACCTCCTAGTATTGGCCAGCACAGGTCTTAGCTTCATTCTTTCCAGTATCGCATTCAGAGAGCCCTTATCCCACATGATAAGTTCATGACAAGTTCATGTTGGTCACGGAATGTCTTCTGAAATGAATTATAAATTCAAAGATGGTGGACTTAGAAAACTTGATCAACTGCGATGATAGTGAATCAAACTGAAATCTTTTCTCTCCCTGTATTTTTTACCTTGTTCTAGGTAACACGAATGTTTTCATCTGCTCTATTTCTGCTATTGGCAACGTGGACAATCAAATCAACAATACACATATATGTGCACAATGCAAGTATATGTGTGTTGTTGATTTGATTATGGGCTGCGGAGTTGGTTCCGACCCATAGCAACCCTGTATTAGGGTTTCCGAGGCTGTAAATCTTTGTGGGAGCAGAAACCCTCATCCTTCTCCTGCAGAACAGCTGGTAGTTTCAAACTGCTGACCGTGAGGTTAGCAGCTCGACTGGTAACCACTATGCCACCAGAGCTCCTTGTGTATGTGTGTGGTGGTATGCATGAGAGGGCTCCAAAAAGTTTGTGGAGAAATTCCATTAGCTTTCAATTCTAATTTTCCATCAAGTTTCTGAAGCCCCTTTGTATATATTATATGAAATCCTGGGATCTGAGAACAATGCATTTCGCTGTGAAAAGAAATAAGGGAACTGAATTTTCAAAATATTAAGCTTCTGAAATTCTTATACTTGATTCTGGACTGGTTTCTGTGTTCTATGTTTGGTGGGCGTGGGGCACGGATCTAGCTTATCTGATTTTATGCTTTTTGATACACTTGAAATTTAAATGGCTATTTTATGAAAATAATGTTATCAAAGTTCATTTTTGAAGAAATAGAAACATATAGAGACCACAACATAGAGAAAAAAATTACAGAAATTACTTCAGAAAAAAAAGGGTCTCGCTTTGCCAATGGGTTCATTTACTTTCAAGACTTAGATTTTTCTAGTGCTGCATATATTGGTGCAGAACACCGAAAGACATCTACCCATCTTACTGTATTTAGAATTAGTCATATTCAAATCTAACATTCATAAACAATTTTAGCTAAAGTAATAATGAAAACATACTGACTATGGTTTTTAAGCTAATCATTCACTATGTACCTGGCACCGTGGACAGTGCTAGAATGTAGTCACACCCCCAAAATTAATACTTGAAGTGCTTTCCCAGTCATTTACAGACATACGGTGGACAACTGGCCTCATCTGACACACACATTTCTAGTAGAGACTGAACAGCGTAACACTCTGCCTTCTTGCTTCAGTTTTCACAGTGCAAGTAAGTGCCCAGTTGGGGCACTTGTCTCTGTAGTGTCACATTTTGTTGTCGATCACTGTGGAAAATGGCCCCCAAGCATAGTGGTGACATGTGGAGAGTTGCTCAGCATGGGAAAGCAATACTAGGCCTCAGGGAGAAAACGTGTGGCAGATTAGCTTCATTCAGGCATGGCTTATCGTGTTGTAGGCCATGAGTCCAATGTTGTTACTGAATCAACAATATACATTAAATGCTGTTGTTGTTAGTTGCCTTAATGTTGATTTCGACTCATGGTGACCCCAAGTGTGCTGAGTGGAACTGCCCCATAGGCTTTTCAAGGCTATGACCTTTCAGAAGCCGTTCACCAGGCCTGTCCAAGGCGCCTCTGGGTAGTAGGTTCAGGCTGCCAACCTTTGGTTAGTAGTTTAGTATTTAACTAACCTGTTGAGTTACCCAGGGAGCATGCATATTAAATGCCTTTTTTAAAAAAAACACATAAGATTATGTACTGACCAATTGATGAACATAACCGTCTATTTCCCCTAGAGATAATGGCTCAGAATTCACTAATGTAGTGTTTGCAGCGTCTTTATAGAACAGTACAGCAAATAATGAGAATCAACTATGTATTCTTTCTCTGGTGGCAGTGGTTATGTGCCGTGGAGTCAGTTCCGACTCATAGTGACCCTGTATAGGGTTTCCGAAGCAGTAAATCTTCTCTTTAACAGGTACTATCACCATCCTGGTGTGGTGATAACCATCCTGGTGTGGTAATTAACCAAGGGCTTAATGCACTGGACAGTGAAGTCAGTGTGAGCCACAAGGTTGGTGGTTCAAGCTTACCAGGTGCTCCTTGGAAACCCTACACAGCGTCGCTATGGAACAGAACCAACTCAACGGCACTTAACAACAACATTACCATCCTCATTTTATAGATGAGAAAACCAAGGTGAGAAAAGTTACGTTAACTTCCTCAAAGTCATATGGCTATTAAGTAAAGAAGCTGAATTCAAATGTGGATCTGACTTCAGAATCCATGCTGTCTTAGCTATTGTGACACTAAAAACTAAAATTACACAGAGTATTAAAGGAATAACTCACCACAACATTAATGAGCTCTTATCATATATGCATAAACTTTGATTTGTATTAGAACACCTGTTCATATATTTAAAATGTCAGAGTAATCAATGTGACCATCTTTAAAAGTGCTAAACTGCAATTTAAGAAAAGGCAATACCCATTCCTGATTTTGGGGAAAAAAGCACTTATGAAGAAATTGAAAAATCGTCATTATTTAGATTTAACATGTTAGCATGCTTACACCATTTGAGAAAATCACTGCAAAGCTATTAAAACTTTAAGAGAGAGAATACATCTATGACTATTGCCTCTTAGCCAGTAGTACAATAAAATAAAATGGGTTGTGGGACATTTTAGTCTTTTGCAAATGTCTGAGGTTCCCAAGTGGTCTTCTAAAACCAATCATCCTGTAGAAGTCTGGGTATGGCTGCACACCTACATAGCACCCAAGGGCCAATGGTTCTTTAAATCCTGGTAAGGCAAAGTTTGTTATTACTTTAAAAAAAAGGCTGGGGGAGTGGGAGGGATACGCAGTAGGCTTAGACTTTACCAGGGCAATTTCCTGTGGCTTCCTGCCATATCTGATTACTCCTACCTTGAGAGCTGAATGTTAACCACTCTGACAGTTACCTAGCCTAGAGACAATAGAGTATCCTTGTTTCCCACCGCAGTATATAATGCATTCCAGAAAATGTGTATGTCAATTTTAAAAAATAATGTAAATATAATAAAAAGGCTGGTTTGCTTCCATGAGAGCTAAAAAAATTCTAGCACTGCACACGTTCCTATAATTGTAAAAGTTAACAGTCACATAAAACAGTGTACAAAACCAAAGTCTACTGATCTAATAAGACCTATCACAAAACAAGCACCCAAGTTAGGAAACACAACACTGCCAGCCCTCAGACGACCCCATCACACCTCCTTCTAACTGCGCCTCAAGAAGGTAAGTAAGCAGTATCCTAACTTTTAATGTAATCACAATTTTTTTAAAATCGTTTTTTCCACTTAAGTATGTAACCCCTAAAAACTGTGTTTGGCCTGCAATTTTGAACTCTGTATTCATAGATGTTCAAACAGGTACTGTGGTTGTTTTTTTTGTATCAGGCTTTTTTTGTGTGTTCAACATTTTGCTGTTCACCCATGCTTTGCATCAGCTATAGTTTGTTCACTGTGATTACTTAACAGAATTCCATTTTATTAATATACCAGAATTGCACATATTTCACTGAGTTGTTTCCAGTTTTGGACTGTTAAAAATTCTACTGCTATGGATATTCTTGATGCCTACTTGCCCAGCTTTGTGCTAAGTCTCTACGGAGTAGGACTGAGCCTAGATCTGCTGAGCCGCAGTCAAGGTCACTGTGTAGACACTGTTGCTTACATTCCAGAGTCCTGTCAATTCCCTTCCCTGCCAGTGTGTGAGTGGACGCCCATTGTGTTTCATCTTCACCACTACTTAAGATGATTGCTTTTTAAAATTTCACTGACTTTGGTGACTATGTAAAGCATCTAACTTTAATTTGATTTTAATTTATATCTCATTATTACTAATGAACTGAATTTTTCCTAATGTTTATTGGTCCTTAGAACATTCTTTTGTGCAGTGCCTCTGTCTCACTGTCTGTTGAGTTGTTGATTTTCTTATTTGAAGAACTTCTTTCTATGTTGTGGATGTATTTTTAATTGGCTGATTTTGGGATGTAGAGCACTAGGACTTTTTTCTTAATCCTTCTTAGTCTGGAAGTTCCACTAAACTTACTCAGCATCACAGCAACATAAAGACCTCTACTACATATAGGTGGTGGTTGTGCCAATTTGACATAGTCTTATATTATATATCTTCTAAATAAATCTTAATTCTCAAACAGCAAGAATGCCCACCTTGTTCTACTTCTTCAAAGGTGTCTTGGTTATTATGGGTCTTTTTCATTTTCATATAAATTTTAGGATCAACTTGTCAAATTCTACACATATTGATCTTGAATTCACCAGTCTTGTTGAATTACTTATTAATCCCAACAGTTCCTCAAATATGACTATTTGTTCTTTTACAATTCTTCTCTTTTTTAAAATTCTTCCCTAAATACTGCCTGGAGTCCTTGTGTGGCACTGTATGATAAGCAGCACTTGACAGCAAGCAAAGTTGGCTTGAACTCACCAGCCATTCCTCAGAAACCCTAATATAGGGTCTCTATGAGTTGGAACCAATGTGACGGCATTTAACAACAACAACAACAACAACAAATACTGCCTAGGAACTCCAGCGCCCTGTTAAAAAGAAGTCTTTACAGTGGCATACCATTATCTTATTCCTGATCTCAAAAGGAAGCCTTTCAAAACTTTCCCCATTAGGACAAGTTAGTTATATTTGTTTTGAATACACCTTTAATCAGATTCAGGAAATTCCCCTCTATTTTTAGCTTACTAAGAGTTTTGTTCATGCATAGATGCTGCATTTTACCGAATGCTTTTAATTCATCTATTGGGATGACTTTTCTCTCTTTTCTGTTATTCTGATAAATTTCCATTGGTGGATTTTAAAAAATATCATGACAACTTTGAATTTCCTTGAGTTATGGGACTACAAATCTTTCTACTTCTTCTTGTATCAGATTCTTCTAAGAATCTATCCATTTCCTTTAACATTTAAGATATTGGTATAAAATTGTTTAAAATGTTCTCATGTTCCTTGCCCTAGGGCAAGCTACCCAGTTCATTAAGGTGCCTTAAACTCCTACATAACAATGAAGTACTAAACGATGCCTGGGGGTCTACACCGCAGTTATTTATATCACAAACAACACTTATTATATGTTATATACATAAAACACCACCCTGTTAAGTTACAAAGTGCCACTGTTGCCTTCCATTCTTGATCTAGCTGACTTCTCTACTGACTACCCATAGAGGCAGAACAGGAAGAGTCATCTCTACTTGGGTTCCAGGTTGCCTCTCTTGAGTTTTGACAAAGAACACTGGTTACTGTTGTTGTTGTTGTTAGCTGTGACCAAGACAGGACCGACTCATAGCAACCCTATGCACAACAGAATGAACAACTGCCCAGTCCTGGGCCAACCTCACAATTATTGCCACACTTGAGTCCATCAATGCTGCCACTTTGCCAATCCATCTCGCTGAGGGTCTTCCTTATT
>NW_006408674.1:5518660-5560330 GCF_000296735.1 Chrysochloris asiatica
CCAGTTAACACCACTATTATTCAAATTTATGCACCAACCACAAAAGCCAGTGAGGATGAAATAGAAGAATTCTACCAACTTTTTCAATCTGAAATTATCAAATATGCAATCAAGATATATTGATCATTACTGGTGATTGGAATGCAAAGGTTGGGAACAAAGAGAACTCTGGTACAAATAATACAAAGGAAATTTTTTGGGTGGAGTGGGGTGGGGAAAGGAAAGTAGCAAGGAAAAGTTAAAATTACATTCAGAATTAGAATCTTTAGGGAAAACAATAAACACGTCCGAATTTATAAAATATCTTAGGAAAGTGTGGTGTTGCTGTTGTTAAGTGCCATCGAGTTGGGTCTGACTCACAGCAATTCTGTATGGGCTTTCCAATCACAGCTGGTGAGTTTGAACTGCCAACCTTGAAGTTAGCAGCCCAGTGCTTATCCTACAGCATGACATCATATATTCTTTAAAGATTAATTTTAGATATTTGAAAGGCTTACACAGAATGGCTTCTAGAATGAACTGATTTATTCAAATGATTTTTAACACCCCATTTAGTGTATTCTAGAAAATGAATTTCTAAATGCTCTTTTTAGTCTGTTCCAGTTTAGGGGGACTATTACTCAAAGTACAATTCTAAGAACCAAAAAACATGATTCTAAGTACAAAAAAGGAGCTAATGGCCTGAGAAATGTAAGGTTATTTTAAGTAGATTTTAATTTGGTACCAAAGTGAGTGAAAAGGGAGAAAATAATTTACTTGTAAAGCACAAGCAAAAAATAATATATCAAAGTTTCTTTAAAATACTGAGAATTATTTATTGTTTAATAAAATGAATTGTGTCTGAGGATTTACCTGATTAGCATTATTGTCTAACATTAAAACCTGTAGAAATTCTACAAATGCATGCTACAAATGTAAAAAAGATAGAACCTTCTGATTTTGTGCTATGTATATGCAAAGCTATATCGTTGTTTTTGTTAAGTGCCGTCAAATTGGTTCCAACTCATCGGGACCCTGGATAGGGTTTCCAAGGAACAGCTGGTAGGTTTGAACTGCTGACCTTATGATTTGCAGTCCAGTGCTTATCCTATAGTGCCACACCAAGAATCCACTTAAAGCTACAAAAACATTAAAGAAGGAAAAAGCCATAGAACCTCATGAAATGAAAGAAAACAAACCAGGAGTTTCTACAAAATTCCACAGGCTGCCCCAGCAGCGGCTGCAGCCAATCTTAATCTATTAATACTAGTAATAATGATAGGATTCCTCCTCACCCTGGTGCTGCTGATGGTGAGCAGAACTATGCTCAAGAAGATTTGCAATCGCTGATTTTTGGAAGTCGATCGACAGGCCATTCTTCCCAGGCACCTCTGGGTACATGCAAGCCTCATCCTTTCGGTTAGCACAGTGCTAAGGGTTTGCACCACCCAGGGGTTACCAGCCTCACCCCCACCCTACCAATACCCCTGTCAATTTTACTAGGCTGCTGTAGGGTTAAATGAGACAATGTATAAGTATTCATGGTGTATTCAGTATGTAAATACTCTGATTATAGATCATTTTTATTTTTGCTAAGATTACTAATATTATTATAGTTTTAGAAATTTTAAAATTAAAAGGAAAAGGGGGTATTACGGGGCAAATGGCTAATAAAAACATGAAAAACCTATCACTTGTGAGCGCACAAGGACACTGTGGTAGTTGTTGCTGTTGTTGTTGATAAGGCCAGCGAGCCAGTTCTGATTTATAGTGACCCTGTATAGGGTTTCAGAGGCTTTGAAGCTTCATGGGAACAGAAAGCCTCATCTTTCTCCTGCAGAGTGGCTGGCAGGCTCGAGCATGGACCTTGTGGTAGTAGAACTGGGATGTTTCGTTCATGTGTTAATCAGTTATCTGTTTTTCTGGTTAAGCACTTAGCTGCTAACTGAAAGGTCAGTGGTTCCAATCCCCCATAGGAGAAAAGACCCGGTGATCTGGTCCTGTGCACAGTACAGCCTAAGGACATACCAAGGCAGTCAGACCTTGTCTACAGGGTCACTATGAGTGGGAACCAATGGAAAGCAAGCAGAAAGGAGAAGGGTTAGCAGTTCAAACCCATCCGGCTTTGCTTCGGATGACAGGACCCCTGGAAATCTGCTTCCAAAATGTCCAAGCCTTGAAAACTCTATTGAGCAATTCTACTCTGCACACATTGGGTTACCATGCGTCAGCACTGAACACCATCACCAACAAAGCCAGCACAGAAATAGAAATGAACATTGTTTTTGCCTTTCAGATTGACAGATGGGTCTGGGAAAAGAAGTACCTGCAAGTATTTATTGCTACTGTTGTGTAAATTGGAACAGTCGTTCTTGATGATAGTATGGATCATAAACCTTCAAAGTATGCTTGTCCTGTTACTCAACAACTATATTTTCCAAGTTTGTATTAACTAAATAATCAGAGTTAAGTATATAGATATCTATGTATATTTGAGTATGCACAGAACAGACTGGGATTTAAAGGTGGTTATTTATCTACATGATAACAGAGCGATTGTTTTTATTCTTCTTCAATTTCCTAACTGCTGCAGTAAGCATACGTTATCTTTGGAATAAATGGAGAAAGATTACTTACAAAAAGTGATTTGGGATGCCGCCTCTGTTGGGACCATTCCTGGAGAAAGACTCCCAGAAAATGTCCACTGCAGAGGGCTTTCTCAGTACGGAAAGAAGCCCCTCTTAATCACAGTCTAAATTTACAGTGTCATTTGTTTTGTTGCCCTGACGTGCTGAATGCTGTGTATATGAACCAAGTAAAATATGTATGTATGACAAACTTTTTAACTCAAATAAAAAACGCATGCAAAAATATTCAAGTTATAGGAAAATGTCTGAGGTCATTTCCCTATGCTCCAAAACCAAACCAGGCTAATTTCAAATGGTTAAATAAACACTAAAATAGCCAGTGGTTTTGGATCGATCATTTCGCCGTCAATTTCATTATCACCTAACCTTTCTTTTAAGTCATCCAGGCATCTTTGAAGGTGGACTTCCCCTGCTGTAACTAAAACATGCTCTCCAGTTTCCTGAATTAAAATCTGGACGCAGGGATCAGCTTGGTTTAATAGCTTCATTCCTTTGACAAGCTGAGGCATCTCACCTGTGTAAGAAAATAAAACTGATCAAATACAATAAACACAACCGAAAGGCAATGTCTATGAACACCCAAGGAAGGACAACAGAATAAACTCTTAACATCATAACTTATTTTCTGTCTACAAAGGGCAGACATAAGATAAAAACAATTTTCTAGTAATGTATTTATTCAGATAATTAACAAGAGACACAATGCTCAACACCAGACACCCAGTGCTGATCTGTGTGTCACCTCTTCAAACAGAAACTACCATCTGGGAATCCACCTAAATCTTATTACAAGCACACAGATATACTTATCTACAGATGTAACAAGAGCTGGTGGTGCAGGAGAAAGATGAAGCTTTCTGCTCCCGTAAAGATTTACAGGCTCAGAATCCCTAACAAAAGGTCGCTTTGAGTCAGAAACTACTCGATGACACTGAACAAAAACAGAGATGTATCAGAGCTCTTCCCCAAAGAGTTCAAGTATAAGCGAAAACAAAACAAAACAAAACAAAAAAATTTAATATGCTATTTAATGAAAAGAAGTGGCAGGTATGTCTTGGAGATGTTGCGGGTTTGGTTCCAGATCACTGCAATAAAGTGAGTGTTGAAATAAAGTCAGTTACACAAACTTCTGGTTTCCCATTTACACTACATTGTAGTCTATTATGTGTGCAGAAGCATTAGGAAGTTTGAACTACTGTGAGGATTACTGAAATGTGACAGAGACGAGCCATGAGCACATGCTGCTGGATAAATGTGCCACACAGTGTTGTCACAAAACTTGTAAAACACACCGATCTGCAACATCTAATAAAGCCAGTGCAGAAAACCACATATGCCTGTAGAGAGGAACCTCCTATTTGAGATGATCATGTGAAAACGATTTGTCAGAATTCTGGGTTTTACAAGAAAGCTGCCATTTGGGTTAGAGCTGTAGTTAAGAGCTGAAACACATTAACTAGTCACTTACCCAGTGGTTACAAGTGCCTTCTGCATTGCATCCTTGTGCTTTTGATACATAATTGTCTGTTCTCTATAGTTAAAGGAGCTGAGGATACCGATGGGGACGCAGAGTAACACCTCAGGTTTACCTTTCCACATACTCGCTGCTACTGTTCACTCAAGGCCAGCCTGAGGAAGTCTCTACTACTATTTAACTAGAGACCTGGGCTATGAAGGAATTTCATGTCGCCTGGTTTCACTGGAGAGGGATATCATGTTTGGTAAGGTAGAGGGTCAGAGAAAAAGAGGAAGACCCTCAGTGAGATGGACTGGTAAAGTGGCATCATCAATGGGCTCAAATGTGGCAACAATTGTGAGGTTGGCTCAGGATGGGGCACTGTTCCCTTCTGTTGTGCAAAGGGTCACGATGAGTCAGTACCGACTCGATGGCACCAAACAACAAGTTTCACTTCTGTATCTGAAGGAAGAACTCAGTAATTCCTCAAGTGCTTGGTTTTCAATAGGCCAAACATTTGAATTCACAAGCATTCTATGCACTCCTGCCCCCACACAACGTCACTGAGTCCATTCAAACTCACAGTGGCCCAACTAAGAATTCACAGTGACCCTGCAAATCATGACAAGAGAGAACAAACAAGATGGCGGATCGGGTGGAAGTGCAGTGAGGAGCTCCGTCAGCAATAACACAGAATACCGGACCAAGCAGGTTCAGGGAATGGTGCCAGAACTCTGAACCACAAATAAAGGAATACTTAGAGGGTTGGAAGGCTTACAGCTAGAGAAATTTGTAGCAGAAGCAAGAAATCCAGTGCTTTCTAATTCAAGATGCTCTGCTGCTCCTGGAGCCGCCATCTTGGGCGAGACCAAGCAGGGGAAGGATCAGAGCAGTCACGGACGCCTGACAGAACCACGGAAATAAAAGTGTGGACATTCTATTATTATTATTTTTTTTTTCTTTTAGTATCTGCTCATTGGTCTCTCGCTTTCTGCGTACCTCCATTCTGGTGACTAGAGAGGGTACCTGAGTGAGTGGACATCCCACCCTGACCTTTGGAGGGTTCTACTATGCATGTGCACAGAGCTCCTCAAATTTAAAGAAACAGTTTCCACTTAAAACCAAATGGCCACAGCAGGCCCTGAACTGTTTATAACTAGAAAAAAGGCCTGAACGGGAATTGTGGAATGGGACAGCATACTATAAAGGAACTAGGCCGAAAATTAAATCCTCAGTTATGTCACAACGACCAACAGTGGCATCTTGAAATTTCTCAGGAAGAAGAGTGAAAAGGGAAGCCCATATCCTGATCAAATCTATCTGGAGGCAATTGGAAAGCATAAAAAATACTAAAATACACACCCATCTAAGTATTAAGGCCACAGATGACTCCTGAATATGCCCAAAAAATAGAAATAGATGACTATATCAGCATCTGTCCAGAAAGACAGGGAAAGGCAGCAATGATGAAATGGGCTGAATTCAACCACATTCCATAGACTCCTGTTGACCTGGAGATGAGAGAAAGAAGAAGGGTCCAAAGTGTGGTGAGACCAGCGGACACCTGAGCCCATGGACAAGTGCATAGCCACAGAGGGCTAGAGCTGAGAATGAAGCATCCAGCTGAGGGGAGATGCACAAGAACACCCAAACTTGCAACAGTACCCTTCTGACGTAGCCTCAATGGCTTGATAATCAGAACTCGACTAGAGGAAGATTACAAAAAAAACAAAACATTTTTTTTTTTTGGGATAAAGGAAACAAGGGTAAATTGCTACAATTTGATGAACCTGACCTATACTCAGAGAGTTAGCTACTCTAAACACCAACAGAGAGGGAAGGGGTCTTCACATCAAATATCAATGCTATCCCCTCTGTACACAGGGTAGATAGGGATGGGCAACTTAGACACTGGCAAACTAAAATGAGGGGGCGATAAAGGCACGAAGTGACTCGTTTACAAGGTTTCAAGAGGGAGTTTAGTTTAAGAGTATGGGGGGAAGAAAGAGTCCCCACTAAATAGATATCATCTTGTCTAGATGGGTCTGGTGCAAAGAGATGAGGATAAGTAAGATTCGTATGATTCAATAATAAATGTTATCATGACTAATTGCGACTGTCACAATTGTAAAGTTTTGTAACAAAAACAGGGGAGTGGTTAATCTTGCAATACAGAAACAGAGGACCCTAGGACCATCAAGGGAGAAGAGCACAAGCAGAATGCAAGACCTTATCCAGAGAAGCAGGGACGCAGAGATACGGGGGTCATGGAGAAGGGGAGCAGCTGAGGACTAGATTCATGGGAAGAGAGGGACTAAGAGCTGGTGGCCAGGAGGCAGACTTACAGAATGTGCCCTTTGGAGATGTAAATTATTATATATGACTGAGTGTTTTTTTGTTTTTTTAAAAGCTAAGGTGGATATAGAGAAATACTGTTAACTGATGGTACATGGAGGGGAACATGTATGTAATGTAATGGAACAAGGTGTATGAATTTGTTGAATGTAAAACTGATGATATGCCCTGTAAACTTTCACTCAATCCACAATAAAAATCTTAAAAAAAAAAAAGAAATCTTGACAGGATCAGAAAGCCTCACCTTTCTCTTACGGAATGGCAGGTGGGCTTGAACCACCGCCAAACGTTAGAACCTCTACATCTATTAATTTTTAGATATCAGAAATGAGGCATTTATAATAATAACTAAAAGTTTAGAGCTCTAGCAATGTGCCAGACGAGCAGTTTGCATACATGAACTTACCAAAACTCATTAACTCTGAGGCAGGTCTGAGTTCTGTCTCATTTTATAGGCAAAAACCCTATGTAGAGAGACGCTCAGGGATTGGTGCTCAAGAGTACAGAATCCCTAAGGTATTGTTATTCTTGTTAAATGCCGTCAAGATGGTTCCGATCCATAGCCGACCCTGTATAGTGTTTCTGAAGAACGGCTGGTGAGCTTGAACTGCAGATCTTGTGGTTCACACTGACTTTGCAGTCTGGCGAATTAACCAACAGGACTCCATAAGGGATGCTGTTGTGGTTAAGTGCCATTGAGTTGGTTCCGACCCATAGTGACCCTGTTTAGGGAGGGTTTCTAAGGAGCAGCTGGTGAGCTTGAACCACCACCCTTGCAGTTAAAATTGCTGTGCAGTCTGACGCATTAGCCCACAGCGCCACACCAGGTCTCCCCATAAGGGATAAAAAGCCTGGTTTTTAAGCCAGCCAGCCAGCCACAGAGTTAATGTTCTATAGACGGGGGTCAGCACTTTCACATGATCAGGTGGTCACGAGCCTCCAATGGGATGCATGGACATGGAGTGAGATCCCACTACATGTAGGCCAGAAAAGAGGTATCCTCATTGGTTACTTTGATTTCAGCATGCTGTAGTTTTCCTTTGTCTAGGTAAGTGGGTTTACTATTATCTAGTATTAACTAACTCAGCCTTTACAGAATTTAAAACAAGGCTTAAAAGGATCCCTGCAAAGAGACTACAGACTGAAGATAATACTAATAGCACAGCATAAGGGAAGAGTATATATAAAAAAAGATTTTTGTCAGCTCTCCATCAGCCAAAGGACAATGTGAAAACAAAGGCTGTCATCAGTATTAGAAACTAGCAGATACTTAGACAAACAACAAAAAACATAAACACACTTAAATCTCTCTCTTCAATTTAGCAATAAGCAACAAAGTGTTTTACAAATAAGTTTGAACATGGAAATATTTTGGAATTACATGTTTGCAAATGTTTCCATTGATAGTGTTGTCTTGTTGCCCCAAACAGCATAGACACCTTATCGATAAACCAAATCCCTTGCCGTCAAGTTGATTCCGACTCATAGTGAGCCTCCTGGCAGGGAGGAAACAGCGTTCTGAAGCTGTGTGGCGCTGTGAGGTAAAGCGCTGGACCGCAAGGTCAGTGTGAACCATGAGGTCAGTGGTTCAAACTGCTCCTTGGAACCCTATACAGGATCACTATGAGTCAGAACTGAGTCGATACACTTAACAACAATCTTTACAAAAAGCAGACTGTCTCATCTTTGTCCCACCGAGCAGTGGTGGGTTCAAACCACCAATCTCTAAGTTAACAGTCAAGTTCTTAAAGAGTGTGTTGCATCTAATTTTTTCTTAAAATCTGAAAGCTGGTTTTCTTAAAGCTGATTTACACTGCACCCCACAGGGTTTTCAAAGCTGTGACCTTTTGGAAACAAATCACCAGGCCTTTTTTCTGAGGTGCCCCTGGGTAGGCTTGAACTGGCGACCTTACAGTAGTCAAGTGTTTCACCATTTGCACCACCCAGAGACTCCACAACACCTTTTTAAGTAATGTAAAAAACCACAACTGATGGAAAACTAGATATCTATCTGCATTTCATCAAAACCTTTGTATAGCTAGTATTCTATAACGGACAACATGGTTCAGTAAAGGCAGCCCGTGCCACACAGCTTCCACTTAAACTATGAGACTTGTAAGGTGTTTTCCTAGTGTGACAGTCATTAAAAATCAAGTGTCGAAATAAATGGAAGCTAGAAGCAGACTTCTGAACAACTGTATCACAAAGTGTTACAGTAAAAACATACATATTCCTCCTGCCCTGCTGACATTGACCGTCCAGTGCAGGCCCTCCACAGCATGCCTGGGCTGCCCACGTAACCAGTAGTCAACTCCACACTGCAGACGTGACGGTGTAGCATCTGCCTCGGGTCCTGGACTGCTGCTAAGGCCAGCCATGTCAGCAATGCGATGCAGCAGGACCTTTCCAGCAGCTGTGTGAAGAGGCCCACGTAGAGAGGCCCGGATGTTCCAGCTGGCACCAATATGAGAGCCCACGTGAACAGACCACCTTGGAGGTCCACCTCAGCCTTCACATGACTGCAACCCTAGCTGACATATGACAGCAGCTTCAAGAGACTCCAAGCTGAATCTAACCCAAACTCCTGACCAAAGAACCATGAAAAAAAAATCAACTATTGTTGTTTTCAGAGGCCTGGTGGCACTGTGGGTAAACAAGCTGCTAACTGCAAGGTTGGTGGTTCAAACCCACCAGTTGCTCTGCAGGAGAAAGATGAGATATCTGCTCTGGTAAAGATTTACAGTCTTGGAAACCCTATGGAACAGGGTGAGCATTGTTGTTTTCAGCTACTTAACTTTGCAGTAATTTGGTTTACAGCACACTGCTAGCCACAAGGTTGGCTGTTCAAACCCACCAGCTGCTCCTTGGAAACCTTATATAGGATTGCTATGAGTAGGAATCAACACCACGATATTCAACAACAAACATGATTATAAACCCTGGTTACAAATAAAACAACAGTATATATGTCTGTCTGTCTCTCTATACATATAGTTGATAAGTGCTGTTGAGTCAGTTCCAACTTATAGCGACCTACACAGGGTTTCCAAGGAATTGTTTTCTGGGATGGCAGTGTACCAGTTCATTCTTTGAGGGTAGCAAGGGCTGGCTTACAGGAATGTCCTTGGGAGACCTTATCTTGTCCCTTCAGGCTTCTTCAGCCTTCTTTTTGTTCCCCAAACTCAAAGAACACTTAACAAGAACATGATTTGAGTCCCTCCAGAATGCCAACAGTGCTATCTGACTTGGTGCAAACTGGAGAGCCCCAGAGTCTTCCCGGGAATAGTTAGAGAAATGGACACACCATCCTCACAGGTGTAATAAGCCTTGCTGCTGTTGGTAAGTGCCATCAAGTCGGTTTCAACTCACAGAAACCCCTTGAACTGCCTGGTGGGTTTGAACTGCCAACTTTACAGTTAACAGTCCAGTGCTTTAACAGTGCAACACCAGGACCTAGATATGTGGAAAAACAAAAAAGCCTTCTATGATTGTGTAGCAATACTTTTTGACTGACCTTCATGTATATTATTGCTATTTTTAAGTGCTGTGGAGTTGATTCTGATTCATAGTGACCCTGTATAGAGTTTCTTAGGCTTTTAAAACTTTTTTGAAGGAGCAGAAAGCTTCGTCTTTCTGCCACAGAGTAGCTGGCGGGCTCGAACCACTGACCATGTAGTTTGCAGTCAGGGCTTACCATGTGGCATCACCGCGCCTCCTCATGTATGTGTTGTTTGTTATTGTGAAGTGCCACTGAGTCATTTCCAGCTCATAGTGACCCTGTGTAGGGATTCTGAGGAGCGGCTGGTGACTTATCAGTTCAAACAGACCTTGTGGTCCAGTGCTTATCCCAGAGCGCCACACCAGGACCTCTCCTCAAGTATGTTGTTGTTGTTATGTGCCATGGAGTTGGTTTTCGAGGAGCAGCTGGGGAGTTTGAACTGCCGACCTTGTGGTTCAAACTGACCAGTGCTTATCCTACAGTACCACAGCAGGGCTCTACAAGTAGAGACAGTTAAAAAATAAAACAAGCAAACAGAAACTGACATAAAGATGAAAAACGCCAGGACACCAATGAGATGACCCTGCCTCTGCCATCAAAAAGGACTATAGGCTCCCTGGGAAGCAAAGCAAGCCAACACACCATGTTCCTAGAACAGAGGGTAAACTGCCTTGTTACTAGGGACGCTTCTATGACATGTAAGTACATTCCACAGAAATCTACTATTTCTATTAGATAATGCACAAAAGTTACTGCTGATACAAATTCGGAGAAATCAAGTGTTAAATGTTTGCATTTTAAAAATGCAAACATATCACACTGATTTTAAAATCAGGGTTATCTTACTTGGGTGCTTTGGTTCCACAGCAACCCTCACGATAGGAGTGGCTTCAAAGTTGAGCGGAATAAATGGTGGGCAGGATGGTGAACTACACAGGGTTGCAGATTTCAGCACAAAGTCTTGTAGGCCTCCTATTCCTGTTGGGGAAAAGAGATCAATGAAGAATGAGTACATTCAGAATTTACATAAAAATAACAGCATCAACCCATTATATATGTTACAAAGTCAAACTGTTTTGTGTGTGCAGCTGGATACTATTTAATTGCTGTAAAAGAAATTCTACTTATTTTCTCCTCTAAATATACAAATCCTACTATATGAGTCAGGGCTAACATATACCTACTTTGATCACAGAACTGATCATTGTCTTAAAATATTTAATATTCTCAATTATAAATTAGTTTTTTTTTTAAAAAAAAAAACTACTTAAAAAAACATATAATCTGATGAAAATGAGTCTCTAGTTCTGACGTGGTGCTATAGGATAAGCACTGGACTATGAACAACCAGGTTCAAACAGTTTAATTCCAACCACCAGTTGCTACTTGGAAACCCTAAACAGGGTCACAATGAGTCAGAATCAACTCGACAGCATTTAACAACAATTAAAATAAACTCTTTACAAGATTGACTTGCACACAAAAAAAGGGAATTCAGAAGCCTAACATTTGATACAACATTCTCAACTACACCAGTTTTCAGAGTCCCATTCCCCACCAGACCCCACTTCAAGCTCCTGTGGATCTTTTCCTGAAATTCTGAAGGGTTCAGAATTGGTTTTGAGCAGATGGGAGCAGAAAGAATGCCCTAGTAAGAGAGATGAGGAGCACACTGAACCCCATATCAGAGCATGGCTATATGTTTTTCTCGAGTCTTGGTGTTGCACTGTAGGATAAGCACTAGACTGCAAGGTTTGAGGTTCAAATCTATCAGCCGTTCCTTGGAAACCCTATACAGGGTCGCTATGAGTTGGAACTGACTCAATGGCACTCAACAACAAAGCGAGTGAAGAACTAGGAACCAACGCATTTGTGTACCTGAGTCAAGAAAGGAAGTAGGAATCTTGAAAAGCTACCTGCTTTAAGGGTCCACCCCCCACCACACCCCCACCCCTTTCCATACACATTAGTTCGTTGTTGTTGCTAAGTGCAGTACAGCCTGTTCGAACTCATAGCAACCCTGTATAGGCTTTCCAAAGAGCAGCTGGTGGGTTTGAACTGCTGATCTTGTGGTTCACAGCCCAGTGCTTATCCTACCGCATCAAAGTCCTTCTTCCACTTTTAAATGAGTTTCTTCCACTTTTCTCAATGGCTCTTTGATTTTTCAATTTTTATTTTGTTGTTGTTTAGTGCTGTCAAGTCAGTTCTGACATGTGTAGGGTTTCCAAGGTGTAGCTGGTAGGTTTGAACTGCTAACCCTGAGGGTCATCATCCAGTGCTTATCCTATAGTGCTACACCAGAAATCCCAATTTGTTTTAGTCTATCATGGTAAAATACATACATACACACATGGATAAGCGGGCTTCAAAAAGTCCATGAGAAAACAGTAATAAAATACAATGGAACCTTTCCTAAAATTTTTTTAAGATTTTATATATATATATATACATACCCACATACACATGATTTTTAATCAGTGGCAATATTTACATTCAGAATGTTGTGCACGCATCACCACTGTTTATTTCTAAACCTTTTTCATCATCCCAAACAGAAACTGTACTCATTAAGGAATAACTCACTCTTCCCCACTGCTGACCCCAGACCCTGATTTTCTGGCTCAATTTGCTAGACATTTCCTAGACATAGAATGATACAGTATTTGTTCTTCTGTGATTGGCTTATTTCACTCAACAGGTTTCAAGGTTTATCCATGTTGTGGCAACTGTTAGAATTGCATTTCCTTTCATAGGTGAATAATATGTACAAACTGCATTTTGTTTAGCCATTCATCTGCTGACTGGCACTTTGGTTGTTACACCTTTTGGCTATTGTGAAGAGTGAATTTATGCACATAAACACCATGAAGTGTCCTTTTTTGGCCACTAGCACTGCCCAAATCAGGTATTTTTTGTAAATTATGGTAATTATTTTTACAGCAACATGTACATAAACCAGCATAATGTTTACCAATAGAAAGTATCTTGCTAGGAAGGGAGTGGTTGACTAAAAATGTACACACGTGTACAGTATGTGTGTACAAACACAGGAGTGCTGCACCGAACGGGTATGTGCGCATCTGTTTGAGTCCTAGTTCGCAATGCTCTTGGACATTCAGTTGGAGGTCTGAATTGTACGCCCCTCCTGCCACACAGATTTTATCCCAGCTGATATTACAGAAACCAAAACGTAACACTCATCATCTCTGTGTGAGCAGCTCGTCTCTCTAGCAAATGGTGTTCTAAGTGGATACCTGCAATACCTGAACTCACAGCAATAGCAACGGGGAAAAGCAACAACAACAACAACAACAACAACAACAACAACAAAAACCCTCACTTAAGCGGGCCTGAGCAATGCTGTTCAAAGGTCAGCTGTTAGCTATACACAGATTTTAAAAGTGCAGGTCGGTGCCCCTAGCCTCTACTGTACTCACGGCTCAGCGGTGTATCTAGGTGAGGAAACACTGGGCCATGTAGCAGTTCTAAGGCGTCCTGGTCAGGTAGCTGTGAAGAGCGCTGGAGCTAACCAGAAAGTCGCTGATTTGAACCCACCAGCAGTCTGCTTCCATAAAGACTGGCAACCTTGGAAATCCTATGATAGTTCTTATAGGGTCCACATGAGTCAGAATCAGCTGGATGGCATTTTTTTTTTTTTCTTTCTCATATTTTTTTGTATTATGGTACTTCTCCTGGTGTGGCGCTGTAGGATCAGCACTGGACTGCGAACCACAAGGTTGGCAGTTCATATCTACTAGCTGCTCCTCAGAAACCCTATACAGGGTTACTATGAGTCGGAACCGATTTGATGGTACTTAACAACAACAACAATATGGTCCTGGTGTGGCGCTGTGGGTTAATGCACGACTGCAAAGCCATTTGAACTGCAAGGTCGGTGGTTCAAGCTCACCAGCTGCTCCTCAGAAACCCTGTAAGGGTCACTATGGGTCGGAACCGACTTGACGGCACTTAACAACAACAACAACAACATGGTACTTCTAACTTAACTTTTTAAGGAATCATTAAACTTTCCCCACATTGGCTGCACCATTTTACATTCCCACCAATAGTACATGAAGGTTCCAATATCTTCACATCATCTTCATCAACACTTGTTACTTTCTAATTTCTTGATAAAATCCATTCTAGTGGACGTGACCCAAGCTATGGCATTTCAAATTGCCTCATATGCATGTGAAAGTTGGACAATGATTAAGAAAGACCCAGAAGAACTGATATGTTGGAGAGTGATACTGTAAGTACCACAGACTGCCAGGAGAACAAACCATCTGTTGGGAGAAGTAGAGTCAGAATGCTTCTTAGGACCCGGGAAGGCAAGACTTCATTTCTTGCACATTGTTAGAAGGGACCAATCTCTGGTGAAGTCCATCATTCTTGGTAAAGTGGAGGGTCAGTGAAAAAGAGGAAGTCGCCCAACGAGATGGACTGACCCAGTGGCAGCAAAAATGGGCTCAAATGTAACAATTGTGAGGATGGCACAGGACCAGGCGTTGTGTCATTCTGCGGTGTACACAGTCACTCTTAGTCAGAACAGACTCAATGGCACCTAACAACGATACAGTGGACATGAAGTGTTACCTCACTACAGTTTTGAAATCAATTTCACTACTGATTTGGTGCTGTAGGCTAAAGCACTAGACCATAAGGTCAGTTTGAATTGTAAGATCAGTGGTTCAAACTCACCATCCACTTCTTAGAAACCCCATACAGGGCTTCCAAACCAACTTGATGGCACTTCACTACAGCTGATTAATGAGGTAAAACATCATTTTGGGGGTTTACTGACCATCTGTAGATTTACTTTGGAGAAATAAAATATCCAAACCCTTTGCCAGTTTTAAATTAAGTTGCTTGTCTTTCTGCTGTTGGCTTGTAGGAACGTTTTATATATTGTAGATACTATGACCTTGTCAGATATATAATTTCCAAGCATTTTCTCTCATTCTGTAGTTGTATTTACACCTTTGATAATGTTTTTAGAAGTACAAAAGTTTTAAATTCTGATGAAATCTAATTTCGCTTTTTTTCTTTTGTTGCTCAGGCTTTTGGTGATAAACAAACAATAAATCTACAAGGTCTTAAATGTTTTCATCTAGGAGGTGTATGGTTTTGCCTCTTATATCCAGATTATTGATCTATTTTTAATTAATTTTTTATATGGTGAGAAGTAGGTTCTTAACTTCACTCTTTTTCATGTTAGAAATCCAGTTGTCCCAGCACCATTTGTGGAAGAGACTACACCTATTCCTCACTTTTAACAACCTCATTATCCAACATTGCCTACTGACAATAGTAAAAAATTCTTCTAGCTGACTATGTCATGCATTAACAACGTACATCTGGTGATCAGTAACACCAAGGCCCCTGTGTTATTGACCGCCAGACACTTCCTACAACTGTTGAGCTCATAACACGGTTTCCAAGCCTTTGTGCCTGGGATCCTCTTCACACTAAAATTTCCAAGGTGCTTGGTTCTGTATACTTCTAGTCTACCGTATTTGGTCCAGTCTCAAGTTTTTATTACTGTATCTCTTAGGCTAGCACACAGAGATCCACACTCGCGTAGAGCTCCTTTGTTTGGTCCCCTACTGATAACCATTATGTACAAGAGCCAGCATGAGTTCAGTCCAGGTTTACCCAAGTTTCCACTAACTCTACCTCTGAGCGAAAACCAACAAGTTCTCCCTTGCGTTTAGGGAAACCCCCACAGTAAACATGCCCTCTCAAATGTCACCCATCCTGCTTCTGACCCCTGATCAACATGCATTTCCTTCCTGCCCATGTAGCACCTGGGTTCAATGAAAAGACACTGCTGGCATCTCCTGTCACCAAGAACGCAGGCTGCAGGCAGTCTCCACACTGGGAACACGGTTTCTCTGATCTACAACTTTACATTTCATTGTTCAAATGATCAAATCTATTCTTGTTTTTTAAGTATGCCCCCAGACTTGTTAATATGATTTTGATTCATCCAACAAACAGAAGAGGAAGAGGTTAAGACCATAGTATTCCTAATCAATATTAAAAATAAGGAAAAACAATGTTACATATGTAGTAAAAAATTCACTACGTATATTGCACGCCCCACCTTTTACTAACTAAGAAAGCAATGGGAAGGTTTTCTGGAAAAATCACAATAAAATGATTTAAAAATTATGTTGGGGAATTTCTTGATACACTATGAGATAATAATTAGGTGGTGGTGGTGTTGTTAAGTGCCATTGAGTTGATTACGACCCATAGCGACCCATATAGGGTTTCCAAGGAGCAGCTGGTGAGTTTGAACCACTGACCTTGCAGTTCATATGACTTTGCAGTCTGACACATAGCCCACAGTGCCACTGACCAGGACTCCAATAATTAGGTGCATAACTTGATATTTACATGAAAAAGCTTAAAACAAACTTTTTGTTTTAAATATCATGCTATCAAGTACAAGTCTGAAAAAAACCCACTATATACTCATCACACATTCCAGCATTACCACTATTTTCAGTCTTGTGTATTTTTTCCTCTTCTCTATCCTGGTGTAACCCTATAGAATAAGCACTAGATTGCTAACCAAAAGGTCAGCAGTTCAAACACACCAGCTGATCCTCAAGAACCCTATGCAGGGTTGCAATGAATTAAAACTTACTCAAAGGCACTTAACAATAACAACAAAAGTGCACATAATTTACAGTTATAATGTCCATACAAGGTGGATTTTTTTCCTCCATTCTTTACTATTTATTGCTGTTGTTTTGTATTCTATTGTGTTTTGGATGAAAGTTTCCACAGCAAATTGGGATCCCATTAGTAGATTACAAACTGGGATAACCAAAAGGTCAGCAGTTCAAATCTATGAGTCGCTCTGCGGGAGAAAGATCAGACTTTCTGCTCCCGGATTTACAGCTTCAGAAACCCTATATAGGATCATTAAGAGTCAGACCAACTTGATAGCACACAACCACCACCACCATACATACTGTTTGGAGTCCTGGCGTGGCGCTGTAGGATAAGCTCTAGACTGTTAAACACAGAGATGGTGGTTGAAACCCATCTGTCTATCCCTTCTCCATACAACAAATCAAATTCCATAAATTGTAAATTATATCTCAAAGATGGGGGCCGCAAAACTAAGTTTTCCAAAGGAGTTTACATATAGGTCCTTGCTAGGCTATGTACCATACGCCTCAGAGTCCTTTCGATCAAAATCAGTTTTTACAAAAACTGCTGGGCCAAAGTTTTTCTAGGCCCCACCTAACGTTTCCCTTTAAAAGGAATTTCAGAAACAAATAAGGAGAGCATGGTTTATTAGGAGACAGAAAACACTGTGGAGTGTCAGAAATGGAACTTTTTCCTTTTTCTTCACAACTCCCTGCTGTACAGGTTGAATCAATCTAGGATGAGGTCACACTCAGGCAGAGACATGGGAAAAACCTTACAGAATACCAACGCTGTTTCCTCAGGGACATTGGGCCTGTGAGCCATCTGCACAAAGAAGCACACCACTATCTTCAGGAAAATTAGGATTCATGAAAAGTACTCCTCCATTGCAAATATAAAAATAATGCTGAAATTAACAACAACAACAAAAGTAATTGTGGGAAAATATGTTAATGATCTGGTTGTACAAAGGTCTCCTAAGCACCAAAGTTTTATTTCAGGCCGAGTTTAACATAACTAAGGAACCCTGGTGGCACAATGCTGAATGTGCCTGGCTGCTAACCGAAAGGTTGGCAGTTCAAACCCACCAACTGCCCCCAGAAAGGAGGAGATGGTAGTCTGTGTCTGTGAAGATTTATTGCCTTGGAAATGCTAATGGGCAGTTCTATTCTACTGACTGAGTTGTTACTGACACCATGGTGGTTTTTTGTTGGTGTTGTTTTTACTATTACCACATCCTAGAACTAACAGCCTGTTCTCTTAATCTGTTTAAACCTGGGGTTAATGGATTCCTTTGAACATTTGCAATAAAATGTAAGCTGTATGTCACAGAAGTGTACAGAGCCTCAGGCCTGTGAGAGGAATGAACACTAACTTTGAAAGGACTAGTATTCAAACAAGTATATAACACTTTTGAAAGAAAAGGTCGCCAGGGTAGTTGGAATCTCAAAGATCCTTGGTTTACAGAGACCACCTGCTGCTCCAAGCCCTTCGGTCTTTGGATACCATATCCACCGAATGCAATTTCATTCTCTGGTTCTTTATTTTCCATCAGATTCAGATTCTGCTCTTTTTGATTCAACTATAATGGGTCTCAGATAACTGAGGTGCTTCACAACACTGGGCAGGTAGGTACATAAGTATAACATGGACCTTTTCCAAGCCTGTTTGGCCAGCATCTCCAAAATGGACCAGTATTGCTTAGCTAAGCAATTCAGAGGACTGACCATGCCTATGCATTATGCTTAAAAAAAATCCATGAAATGAACTGCCCTTTCGATTCTTGGTGTTATGGGAGGCCCTAGGGATTAATCTTGCAATAATGACATCACCGTGGCATAATTTTTTCTTCTTCTTATAGGAACAGATGGAGCTAACCAGCTAATAATAGTTTTTAAGAAGGCTATATATACCAAGATCTGCGGGCCCTGTATTCAGAAGACATATGACAGTAAATAAGAAAAGGAAACACCCGAAGAATCAAAAGTTCTACTTTTTAAGGACAATCTTTGGAAAGTCCTAACAGGGTGTCACTCTGGTGCCTCAATTTGTGTCCAGGAAAGGGTAAAGGGAGTAGGAGCACTTCCATTCCTGTGAGACCAGACAGCAAATCACACAATTGGGGGTGAGGATTCAAATAATGGAAGAAATGCCATCCTGTGTCTGAATGCTGCCGAGTATTATATCTGAGAAAAAAAAAGGGCAGTAAAAAAATCTTCTGATTGTCTCTGGGTGTGTCACATATTAAAACAAAAAGATCTACACAGGCCCGAAAGTAAGGAGGTAGCACATAATTAACTAAAATATTGGAAAACAATGGTTTTATAAGAACACAGAATATGAAGTTGAGAAGTTGAAGGGCTAGTAAAAACTCTCCATATACAGACGGGGAAGGGAATTCCAGGCCAGGGACACAGTCAGTATGAAGTCCTGGAGTGTTCTGGGAACCACAGCAGTTGAGAAGACCACATCCACGGCACAGAATACAAATGAGGGAGGGGCAGGCAAGCACGAGGTTGAGAGGTAGGAGAGAAAGATTATCAAGGGATGTGAATATCCTGCTAGAGCTTTATCAACTTTCTTCAGAAAGCAGAACTCTAGAAGGCACTGTAAGAAGGAACAACACACAATCTGGTTACATTTTGGACAGACAATTCTGTTCTTATGTGGAGAACAGGGAAAGGCAAGGCTGGAGGCACAGGCATCAGCCGGGAAACTGGCAGTGACCATGGAGGGCCACAGACAAACTAGAGATCAGGGGCAGAGGGGTCAAGTCGTGGAGGTTACTTAGGGGGTGGAGAAAGGCATAAGGAGGAAATCTTGGTTTCTGGGCTTAGACAGCTGAGCTGATAGTGACATGCTCAGCATGTTCTCCTACTCTTTCTTTTACACGTGTATTTTTTGCTACCATTTTTGTTAGTTCTTTATGTAATATGTTTCCCCCAGAAGATAGTTCCCCTTTTCTTTAACTTAAAAAAGAAAATCTACAGTGCTTTTTGAGGAGCCCTGGTAATGCAGTGGGTTAAGCACAGGGCAAGTGCTAACTGTAAGGTCAGCAGTTCAAACCCACCCACTGATCCACAGGACAAAAAGGTTTTCTGCTCCCATAAAAGATTACTGTCTTAGAGACCCTAAGGAAGCAGTTCTACTTTGTCATATAGGGCCAGTGAGCCTGGGTTTGGTTTTGAGTTTATATGGGTTTCTGTTGTTTTTTTTTTTTTGGTGTGGACTTTTTTCCTATGTGCTATCTAAGTTTCAATGCTTAGAAAGTTATGCTTACATAGGACTGCTAAATATTTACTCAACTTTCTGATGGATTTTCTCAACTATTTGAATTTTTGAGGTCAGGGATACAGGAGGCATTTCTTCAGTGAATGAATGAACACAGTTCCTACTTTCACTGAACTTGAAATCTGGTGAGGGATTAAAGGCAGATCATGGGTAATTACAATATAACGTGACAAATGTTGTAACAGGAAAATACAAGTGTTAGTTTACGGGGAGACAAGGACTTGACAGGCTACAGGTTTCCTGGGAGAGGTGATACACACGTCCTTCTTGTCAAGTGCCGTTGAATTGGTTCTGACTCAGCAACTCCGTACTGCGTTTCCAAAGAGCGGCTGGTGAGCTTGAACCACCAACCTGCAGTTGGTTAGCAGTCCAGTGCTTCTCCCACAGCACCACACCAGAAAGGATACAACCATGCCGAGGGTGTGGGAGGGCGAGTGTTGAGGGGTGGGAAATGGCACCAGTGGAGGCCAAGTGAGACACACAGGGTCTGCCCTTGAGCCACAGCCCAGAACACAAAGCCAACTGAACCGACCTCTCTGTCCTCCTCACTGCCACCTCTCCTTCCTCTGCTTTCATCAGCCTGCAGATCTATCATGCTTGATATGGAACCCGATGGACTGAAGTTCATTTCAGCTCTGATTTTATACCAGATATATTGTGACCTCTCCAAGCTTGGTTTCTACAGCCACAACATACAAACACGTGCAGTCCTTTCAGCAATACGTGAGGTAATCAAATAAAACGCTGCAGCCTAGACACAGAGCAATGAGTGGAAGTGGCCACGGTGGGGACAATGTTCACGGTAGGAGCAGGATCAGTTCTATTAACATGTCTGTTAATCAACTTAGAATGTATTTGGTGTACGGTGTAAATTTGTTATCTTTACATACATACTGTTCACTAGGTTAGACATAAAGGAGGCTGTAATAACTTCTTCACAAGGCAGACATTTACATTCATCAAAAAATCAATTTATGAGCTTTGCATCCTGGTTCCACGAGTGTAAATTCATATTCTGGAAATGTTTTTAAGTGAAGCCTCTTTAGGATGTGTTTCATTCCAAATCACATGATTTAAATAAATGGTGGCGATATATAAAATTCAGCATGTTAGAAGAAGGACATGCCTAAATGCCGGAAATTTGTTTAAAGAAAGAAATGAATAAAAAAGGGACATGGCTTTACACAACCAGGAAATCATAACCAGAGCCCTCCTACTTTTAAACCCAAAATATTTCCAATTAAAAACAGGAAACAGAGTCACTTCTGGATGAAATGACAACTTTAGCACAGGAACACAAAAGATCCTGATTGAAATGATCAAAGAAATACATAACTAAGGAAATTAGGAATGAGTAGATGAAATTGGAGAAGGACACCTCACACTTCAAGTCACTACTGTTAGCTGTGGACTAAAAAAGGAATCAAGGGGCAGTTCATGTCTCCCCTTTTGAGAAAGTAGCACAACTTCTTGGGGGGAAAAATACATAGGCAGTGAAGTAATGGTTATGTTATCAGACTAACAGAGAAACATGAAAAGGCCAGCAAAAGACAAACACATATCTGAGAATGTGGAAAATGAGAGAGAGGGAACAATATTAGAAAGATTAACTAAGGAAACAAGTAACACATGTCATTCCATCTCCATGATACATAAAATCGATTTCATATACAGCAAAAATCTAACTGTGAATGTTGTTAGGACCATGGCAATTTCATTCTAGAAAATTCAATGTCAACTAAATTGTGCTAAAAACATTCAAACAGAACTAAATTTATGTTTATATTTAAATAAGTTTGTACGGCAGGATTCTCAAAAGCTGTGTACAGGGGATAATTCTATTTGTCGGATTATTTCCAGACTTTGCGAGGCACTGACCCCTGCTCACTACATGTCAGTAACAGGCCCCAACCATAACCACTCTTTGTTGTTGTCAGGTGCCATCGAGTCGGACCTGACTCATGGTGACCCCATGCACAGCAGAATGAAACAATGTCCGATCCTGGGCCAACCTCACTACCGCTGCCACACTTGACGCCATCAATGATGCCACCTGGCCAATCCATCTCGTTGGGGGCTTCCTCTTTTTCTCTGACCCTCCACCCTACCCAGCATGACATCCTTCTCCAGCGACTATTCCCTCCTGACTGTCCAAAGTAGGAGAGACGAAGCTTAGCCATCCTGGCCTCCAAGGAGCACTCTGGCTGTACTTCTTCCAAAACAGATCTATTGGTTCTTTTGGCAGTCCATGGCACTTTCAGTATTCTCCTCCAACACCACAACTCAAAGGCATCAATTCTTCTATGATCCTTCTTATTCACTGTCCAGCTTTCGCATCCATATGAGGCTATTGAAAACACAATGGATCAGGCGCACCTTAGTCCTCAAGCTGACATCTCTGCTCTTCAATACTTTAAAAAGTTCCTGTGCAGCAGATTTGCCCAATGCAATACGTCGTCCGATCTCTTGACTGCTGCTTCCACAAGTGTTGATAGTTGATCCAAGAATGAAGTCCTTGACAACTTCAATCTTTTCTCCGTTGATAAGAATGTTGTTTATTGGTCCAGTGGTGAGGATTTTTGCTTTCCTGACATTGAGATGCAAGCCATACTGAGGGCTGGGCTCTTTGATCTTCATCAGTAAATGTTTCAAGTCCTCTTCACTTTCAGCAAGCAAGGTTGTATCATCTGCATATCGCAGGTTGTTACTAACTGCCAAATCACTCTATTTTAAACATGCTCATGGGTACACAGCGGAAAGTCAAATTGGTGAGTTGCAGAGTCCAGGCATTCTCAACTTTGATGAATATCACAGAATTATTCTCCCAGAGCATTGTAACAATTTTTGTTTCTATCTAACGGGCATAAGACCTATTTTTTTAAATGTTTTATTGTGAATTATGTGATAGTTTACATGGGAGAACATTAGTTTTACATTCATCCTATGGTATATCGTTTCATTGCCATGGTTACAATCCATTATCAACCAACCAAAGGGTATACACTACAAGCCTGCCCACTGGCCATCAGCACACAGCCCCTCTCCCTCTCTGGGTCTAAAGTCCCCAGCCGCTCCATCTCTGGTGTCACTGTTTCTCTGGGTAGGGTCCCGCTCTCCGCTCTTCTTCCTTGGTGACCTCCGCTTCTAGACTGTAAAGTTAATCACTCCCTTCCTTGCTACAAAATGTCTACCTTTACATTTCCAACCCTCACCATCAGTCCTGATAACAATTATTCACTATTGTATCACAAAAGACTTATGTGCATTTCCTTTCATCAGTCCTACCTAGACAGATTTGATACTATTCAGTGGAGATTCTACCTTCCTCCATGTCCTCTGGATCTAGGCTCTGTCTTGAAAGCTTGTAAGCCAGTCACTTCTGCCTTTAGCCCCCTGAACTTTGGGTAGCCAATGTTCAAGTTGCCCATCCCTGTCTACCATGTGTATGGAGGGATGGGAATGATCTTTGCTGTAGAGATTTGTTCCCTCTTTTGAGCTACTGCATCCATAGGTGTAGGTCAAGTTCATCAAATTGTATCAGATTACTTTTTTTTGCACAGACTTGTGAATACATGGATTCTTCAGACTTATATCAGTTGTAGGTGCCCCTGGTGGCACAATGGTTAAGGTGTTCAGCTTCAGACCACCAGGTTGGTGGTTCGAACCTACCCGCCACTCTGAAGGAGAACAATGTCTGTTTCCATAATGACAGCCTTGAAACCACAAGGGACAGTTCTATTCTGTCCTATAGGGTTGCTGCGAGTCAAGATGTACTTGTCATTAATTGGTTTGGTTTGATTTTGCTACACAAGTTGTATTGGTGTGAAATAATATCTCACTGTTTTAATTTGCATTTCCTTTATGATCAGTGAGAAGAAGATTTTTTTTTGTATGTTTTTCTACCATTAGGACTTCCTTTAGTCTCGTGTCTTTCCTTTGAACTGTTTCATTCTGTGCTTTTTCAGGGCTGCTTGTCTTTCTGATGATTTCTGACTAGCTGTTTCTATACTCTGCTTACTAATCCTTTGTCTGCTGTAGACACTGAAAACATTTTCTATTTTGTAGTTCTTAATTTGGTCTATGGCATCTTGTTACACAGAAGTTTTGTTTTTTTTAAGCTTTTATTTTTAAAAATAATATAGACTGAGTTATCTGTTATTAGTCTATAGTATGAATCCTAGTGGCACATGGTTAAGCACTCCACTACAAACTGAAAGGCTAGTGGTTCTAACCTACCCAGTGGCTCCACAGAAGGCAGACCACGTGGTATGCGCCTATAAAAATGACAGCAAAGAAAATCTTTGTAACTTATTCTTTATATTACAGTTAAAGGAACTGTATGGATGCTTTAAAATCATGTAGCAGGCTGATTAGTCCATATTTGCATTTCATTTCTGGATGATAAAGGTGTTATTAGAATATTTTATAAAAAGAAATCTGCATTTGTATGCTGCCACGCTGGAGGACAGGGTGGAACTGCCTCATAGGGTTTCCTAGGCTGTCAACCTTTACAGGAATCCACCACCAGCTCTTTTATCCTGCAGAACAGCTGGTGAGTTTGAACCTTCCACCTTCCACAGTAAGGAGCCAAGTGTTTAACTACTGCACCACCAGGCTCCTTTTGGGCTTGATAGAGTTAAGCATAATTGCCCTGGAGAAATTGAATCATGTGCATAATGAAACATGTTCAAAGATGTTCACTGTAATACTGTAATAGAAACAAGTTGGATGGAACCTTAAATGTCTCAACGGAAGAATAAATAAATGACAATAAATTCACATAATGGAAATCAACATAGATAAAAATGTGGAAAACATAAAACAATACAATACAAAGACACAAGCAGTATGATGCCATTATGTAAAGTTTAAAAATAAAATGCACACATACATTGCTTAGAGACCCTTACTGAAATCGCAATTGTTTTAGAGCAATGGAAGACGAAAATACACAGCAACTACAGCAACTTCAAAAAAGTGATTACTATCGGAGAAGAAGGGGTTAATGATGGGCTTGAGCAAAGGGAGGGACTACACAGTGAGCTTAGAATAGGAGGTTGTTGTTGTTAAGTGCCGTTGAGTCGGTTCCAACCCATAGCGACCCTGTTCAGGGTTTCCAAGGAGACCCTGGTGAGCTTGAATCGCTCAAACTTGCAGTTCAAACGGCTTTGCAGTCTGGCGCATTAATCCACAGTGCCACACCAGGACTCCTGGCAAAGGGTCTTAAATTATACAGGTAACGTTTTATTCATTATAAAAAGAGCCAATACAACTAAGAAGTAGTAAAAATGTGTTAACTCTACACAAGGAGTTCTGGTTACGAATCGGGCTGCGAACCTTAAGGTCAGCAGTTCGAAACTACCAGCTGTTCTACGGGAGAAAGATGAGGCTTTCTGCTCCCATAAAGATGTACAGCCTCAGAAACCCTATTACAGGGTCGTTATGAGTCGGTTCCGACTACACGGCACATAACAACCACCACCCACACAATAAAGGATTTTTAAAAATTTAGTTAACTCTAAATGGCAGGCCCATGTATGTTCATTTAGTACTGCCTGAAATATGTATGAGCTGTACTTCCCAAATATTCTGTAATTAACTTTTGAGTTCAGAAAAAAAGTACAACATTTATCTTTTAGAATGTGTATACTTACTACTTCAAAATACAGCATAAAATATATAAGAAAGTATTTACATGTAACTAGAATGTCAATAGTGGCAATTTCTGGAGAGTAGCATTATGGATTGTCTTGACTTACTTTTTTTTTTTTTTTGTACTTATAAAAGTTCTCTCAGCAAATAAGGCATTTTTCTGATTAAAAAAAAACTTAAAAAAGATAATCAGGAAGCAAAAAAAAAGCCTCTTGTTGCTTCTGTGCCTTGAATGCTGGCATTGTTTGAATTACCACACAGAAATAAATCCTGAGTTTATGCTACAAATGGATTACATTTGCATGAATCAATTTAAGGCCTAAATCTGAAACTGCTGTCTCACCTCTGGATTGCTAGACTTAGGATCCCGGGTGCCTGGTGTCCGCAGAGGGAGTCTTGGATTCCTATCTGATAGGGAGCTGGAATGTTCCTCGAGGTGAAGCAAGGCCTTGAGAGAAGCAGCCCGACAGCCTTAGACAAAATGCACTGCCTGTTAAATCTCAGTCCCATTGAAGGACTCTAATCTCCAAATGCCCTCACAGGCCACCTGGCATTAGACATGGACCCAAGTCACCAGATGCCACCACTGCAGCCCTTACCATGGTTAAAGGTCACGTTTCTAGTAGTTCAACTTCTCCTCAAAGTCAATTCAGAAATTATAGAACTCAGCGGGTCTTGTAGAACCTTATAGTCTGATAGATGATTTATTTGAGAGCAGAGCTCAAAAGCACGGCTGAATGAATATTTCATATGATTTACATGCATTTTAGACTGATTTCAACAAGTATCTACTGAACACTATGTTCATGGATCTGGGCTGAGCACCATGGGAGAGACAGAAAAAAGAAAAAAGATCTCATATTCAATTCTCTCTCATTCTGTTATTATAAATGCTTCAAGAACATTGTTACAACTCAGGTACATCACTGTGGATTACTTATTCCAATCCATGAGCTTTGCAGCTTGAGACTTTTGAAACTATTCCCGTGTACCTGCATCTTGATGTGGCAGAGTTCCTGGGGTCCAGATACAGCTTACTGGATATTAGAACCCACTGAAGAAATGTCATTATCAAGAGGAAAAACAACAACAGTACAATGCTAACTACTTTTTAAGCAAACGTAGGCCTTTCAATGGAAGCTAAACGTTCTTCTAACGCATGCAGTATTTCCCTGTGAGAAGCAACTCTCTAAGTAGTACGGCTAGGATAGACTAAAACTAAAAACTAAAAAACAAACCCTTCACATGTTCTTTCCTACTTCAGAGATCAATGAACTAAGAATCAGAACTCTAGATTAAATCGTTGGTATGACTACCACTTTAAATGAATTATTAATGAGGCTTTATGGTACAGTTGTTGTGGGTTCTGACTTTATAATATTGTGAGGGTGTGACTTGGTTGGTATTGGTTCTATAAAGCAAACAAAGAGAAACTGTAAATGTCCCTTTGTTCTTAATAAAGGAACAAAGGAATCTGTACTGGAATGGGGGTTAAAGGAGGCTCGGTTAAGAAGGAAAAGTGAAAATAAAAATAACTCAAGACAGGGGTACAAAATTGGTACTGTCACTGCTAACCAGGAGGTTGGCAGTTCAAACCCACCAGCTGCTCCTTGAAAACCCTATACAGGATGGCTCTGAGTTAGAACCAACTCAACAGCACTTAACAACAACAATTCTCTTGTAAAATGACAGACTCAATAACTTTCTACAAAGCAGTTGTTTTCATAACTAAATCAGAACATCCTAAATGCCAGAAGGCTGGATGAATTCTAAACTGAATTTTAAAGACATCTTAGAAGGAGATAAAGCAGAATATAAAATTCTATGTACACAGGATTAGAGAAGCAAAATTTTAAAATAAGAATGAAAAATGTAATAGTTTTAGTGTTACAAACTTGAGTGATAGTTTAAAAAAATAATGCAATGTTTACCATGAAAATTTATTAGACACAGGTTACAGAAGTACTAAAAGAATGTTCAAATATGTTTAAGCGCAACCATTAATGGAGCCAAATGAATGTAAAATACATAACCTGACACACTGGCACTGCAGTCGGCTCTCTAATGGTTCTAGGTCAACTGGATATCCATATTGGAAACAAAACAAAACAATCTTAACCCCATTTACAAAAATCAATTCCAGGTGGACTGTAGATATAAATCTGATAAGTGAAACAAAAAAACTTGTAAAAGAATTCACAGGACATATTTATGATTTTGGAGTAAGCAAACACTTCTCAAACAGGACACAAAGACCACTAGTCACAACAGAAAACTTTAATAGGAGCCCTGGTGGCACTGTACCATAAACACTGGACTGCTAACCATGAGCTATGGGAGGGAGCTGATGCTTTCTGCTTCCATAAAGATTGGCTGCTGTTCAGTGCTGTCAAGTCGGTTCTGACCCATAGTGACCCTGTATAGGGTTTCCAAAGCTGTAAATATTTATGGGAACAGAACCGCTGGTAGTTTTGAACTGCTGACCTTGAGGTTATCAGCCCGACTTGAGTTACAGCCTAAGAAACCCTGTACAGGGTTGCTATGAGGTGGACACAACTAGACGGCACCTCACAGTAACAACACATTAAAATCAAAGTCATCGAAGCAAAGACTTCGCTAGCACTTTAAAAATGGGTAAAACCAATGGCTAATAAATAAATGAAAAAGGAGTTTACCCACATTAATCATCAATATACCAGAATGACTTGTATGAAAACAAAAACAAGTGTTGGCAATGGTATGGAGACACTGAAACTTTCTGATAGTGCTGTTGTTCTGACTCATCGTGACCCTGTATAGGGTTTCTAAGAGCAGCTGGTGGGTTTGAAATGCTAACTTTGCAGTTACCAGTTCAGTGCTTATGCTACAGTCCCACACCAGGGTGATCTGATAGTGATGCTGGAGTGTAAAGAGATGTGTTCACTTAGCTTCAATATACATGTATCCTATGACCTAGCAATTTCTTCGGCAGCAGAAATGAATATATATATTCACCCAAAGATATGTACAATACTGTTCAAAACTACAATCTTCATAATAGTTTATTTGAAATTACCTAAATGTCTACCCACAGCAGGGTGGAGAAATCAATTGTGGCAGCCACACAATATGGCCACACGAATGAGCAAACCACAACACGCAGTGACAGACATGAACTCCACAAACAGGATATTGAATGAAAGAAGCCCAACACAGGATGTAAAGTATAAAAAACGAGCCAGGGAGCTGTAAACCTTAGGAGGGAGTGTCTAGATGGCAGTAACCAGAAAGGCTTCAGGGATGCGGATCAGGTTCCGTCTGCAGACCTAGTTGCTAGTTACATTGGGGTGTGTGCAGTTTATAGAAGCGCCTCAGCCTCAAGCTGTTCAATTCAGATTTGTGTACTATCCTGTATGCACACTGGACTTCAGTAAAGCTTGTAAAACAATGTCTCGTCACAGGTTACAGGGGTTTTAAAGTGATTCTTAATCTTTAAGCTATGCCATTAACCACAACTAATAAATACGAATAAGGAGCTTCAAAATATTCGTAGAAAAATGGAATGAGAAGATAATGGAATTTTTCCATAAACTTTTTGAAGGCCTCTCTTAAAACCCATTCAGAACCTTGAAAGGGGCCCTTTTAAGCATCTGGTTGTTAACTGAAAGGTTGGTAGTTTGAGCTAACTAACCTAGAAGCTCCCAGGGATAAAGACCTGGTGATATTACAACCAAGAAAACTTTCTGGGGCAGTTCTACTCTGTCACATGGGTCACTACTAGTTGGAATAGCCTTGACAGTACCCAATAGCAACAACAACAACAACAACAGGCAGCAAAAAAGAGACTCATGTGACAGAGTTTGTCTCCTTGGATCTTCTCTCTCCACAGCCTTCAACAGCTAATACAACGTGTCTCTCACTGTTACAGCCTTCTCCCGATTCTCCTGAACATGTCTGTTCTTAACCAAATCACATCTTGATTCTGTCCACCCCCTGACTCTTGATCCTTGTTGGTTCATTAGGGGACAGACTGTTCCTTTAAAACACCATAGGAGGATATTCCAAAAAGGTTTAGAAAACAGTTCTTTGGTTTGGGTCTGCTTTGTTTTTTGGGGAAACAAATCAATTCCCAGATAAGATCACATACCTCTCCACTATGGCCTTTACTTACTTATAAAAGCAGTTCAACACATTATCCAAAGAACTTTCAAGTGTCTCCTTCCACTCTTACTAGCTATACTGTTGAAATTTAACCACCATTAGAGTCATGGTGGATAGAAACACAATGGTGTGTTGGAAGAAGTGCAGCCAGAATGCTCCTTGGAAGCCAGAATGGTCAGATTTCATTTCTCATACTTCAGACACATTATCAGGAGTGACCAGTCGTTGGAGAAAGATATCATGCTTGGTAAAGTGGAGGGTCGGAGAAAAAGAGGAAGACCCCAACTAGATGGATTGTCCCAGTGGCAGCGGCAAGGGGCTTAAGTGTAACAATGACTGTGAGGTTGGTGAAGGACCAGGCAGTATTTCATTCTGCTGCGCACAGGGTCACTATGAGTTGGCACTGACTTGACAACATCTAACAACAACAACAGAACTAAATAATGTTAGCCTACAACGTGGGAATTATTTCCTTGGCTCTGAGAAAACCAGAGAAAAAGTGCTGCAAAAAACTCAGCCAGCCAATAATGTGGAAGTCATTTCAAGTTGATCATTTCTCTGATATGAACCATGGTGGCGTTCTGTCGGGGAGTCTGTGGCAAAGAGCCCACACAGGAGAGCAATATGAACTGAGAATGGAGTTCAGTGGTTATCAGTCTTACCTCCCCCGTTCCATTCCTAGATAATGTACTTCACACAGAGTGCAGGCTGACGTGTTGCTCTGATGCTGACCAACTTTCAGCAGAGCTTCCAAACTAAAACTCGGAAGAAAGGCCAGGAGATTTACTTCAGAAAACCTTCAAGGGATCCCAGATATGGGAAGTAGTATTTGTCCAATGTGAAATAGCAACTCGGCCATATTATTTACACTCTTCTTCTGAATCATTGACATCTCATTTACATGCTACCCTGCCACTGAGGAGAACGTAAAACTCTCACATCAGGTGGAGAGAGGAGGTGGAAGAACTGATGGGGACTGAGAGGCAGTGGGTCAGCCTCTCTCCACCAGCACAACAGGAAGAAGGCAGCCGAGACCCAAGGTGAAGCAGTCATTCTCAGAGCCCAGCGTCTATGCTAGGGTTGTCTGCAAAACCAAACCCACTGCCTCTGAGTCAACCTCTGACTCACAGCAGTCCTACAGAATAGAGGAGAAATGACCACAGGGTCCCCAAGGTATAAATCTTTACCATAGAGACTGCCACAACATTTTTCCCCAGAGCAGCTGGTGAGTTCGAACTTTTGACCTTTCAGTTAGCAGCCCAAC
This sequence comes from Chrysochloris asiatica, assembly GCF_000296735.1. Taxonomy (NCBI): domain Eukaryota; kingdom Metazoa; phylum Chordata; class Mammalia; order Afrosoricida; family Chrysochloridae; genus Chrysochloris; species Chrysochloris asiatica. The sequence continues at coordinate 5,549,614 of NW_006408674.1, forward strand.
TCTGAACCACTGCATCACCTAGAGAGGGACAACAGGACTGTTGGTGAGTGCCGCCGAGTCTGTTTTGACTCACAGTGACCCAGTGTAGGGTTTCTGAAGAGCGGCTGAAGGGTCCAGTGCTTATGGATCTGAAGACTCTGATCTGTAACTGGTCACGCCAGTGGTCCAGGGCAGGACAGTTTTGTTGCATTTGTGCTTGGTGCTTCCATGAGTTGGGAGCTGACTTAATGGAAGCCCCCAACATTAACCACAGGGGTGTCAGAAGCAGCACCTTCACCCTATCAGAGACACTCTGGTGTGTCCTCTCTAGCAGTGCCCGTCCAGTGTACTAACACTCTGGCTGTACCCTGCTACAGCTAGAGAGTTCCACTGCAACACAACGCAGACTGTGGACGGTACACCTGTGAAGAAACGCTCATTCACAGACACACGAACTGTTAGCAAGACTTCCTAGCCTATGCTTACCAATGAAGTTAGATGAACAAAAATCACCAAACCAGACTGGGTCTTGTCCCCACCAGGGCACTTAAGGCCTTCTTCAGAAAGTGTCCAGCAATTTCCCTGGGAATCCCAGAAGGCGTTCCTCATGAGCTCCTATTTGTCACAGATACTGAGACATTGTTAACTTTATGACGTCAACAACTCTGCAGTGGCTCTGAAGCTGGGGAAATGTGTCTTCCTTACGCTACACTCTGTTACAGGGGATACGATTCTACGTGCCACCCACTCTTATAGAAGTCAGCTCTTCCAGGTTTTACTCTAGCTTTCCGAAGGTTTTACTCATGGGGCCATAGGATGGAGTCAAAAGAGCAGTGACAAGTGTCACACCATTCATCCTTCTTGAGACTAAATGACAGCTTACTTAATGGATTAGCCTGTCCTGTCTGGCTTCTTCTTCTTTGACAGAAGTTTTCTTCCAGGAGGAATTTCAATCACTTTCAGGGGTCCCTTCCCCCAATTCTCTGGCTAGGCACACAGGTGAACCCCAGAAGATAATGCAGTCCATGCTAAAGTCAACCTTGGCACTATTTGCCTTACCATGATACATTTTAAAATGGCATTTGGAGCAAGGAGCAGCAGCAGACGATGAAACAACATGACTGAGTATACTCCTATAGTGAGAAAATCCCTCAGGGAGACAGAGAAGCGGCCAACTTTCCAGAGCGCCGTATCTAGAATGGCAAAGGCCTTCTCTAGAAAATAAAGCACTTTTTGTGTCAGTTATTAAGACATTTCTTAAAGCTCACCATCCAAGTGTTCCTGTTTGCACGTGGACTAGCACTGTTTCTCATTTAAAGACAGAACTGCAAAATGGAAGCTCCAGTGAGGCCTTAGTGCACATCCATTTAATACTTGAGGAAAGTGAGGGGTACCGTAGGCCATGCTTTATTCCAGACCACATGCTTCCTGCCAGTCTGGAGAAACCTAGTTTTCCTGACTCCCAGGACAAGGCTGTTTCCTCTATGTCATGTTTCTTCAAGGGATCCCAGATACGGGAAGTAGTATTTGTCCAATGTGAACTAGCAACTCGGCCATATTATTTACACTCTTCTGAATCATTGACATCTCATTTACATGCTACCCTGCCACTGAGGAGAATGTAAAACTCTCACATCAGGTGGAGAGAGGAGGTGGAAGAACTGATGGGGACTGAGAGGCAGTGGGTCAGCCTCTCTCCATCAGCACAACAGGAAGAAGGCAGCCGAGACCCAAGGTGAAGCAGTCATTCTCAGAGCCCAGCGTCTATGCTAGGGTTGTCTGCAAAACCAAACCCACTGCCTCTGAGTCAACCTCTGACTCACAGCAGTCCTACAGAATAGAGGAGAAATGACCACAGGGTCCCCAAGGTATAAATCTTTACCATAGAGACTGCCACAACATTTTTCCCCAGAGCAGCTGGTGAGTTCGAACTTTTGACCTTTCAGTTAGCAGCCCAACTCTGAACCACTGCATCACCTAGAGAGGGACAACAGGACTGTTGGTGAGTGCCGCCAAGTCTGTTTTGACTCACAGTGACCCAGTGTAGGGTTTCTGAAGAGTGGTTGAAGGGTCCAGTGCTTATCCTACAGCACCACACCAGGACTCCTAGAACATGTACATCCAGGTGCCTTGTCCATAACGACTTTCAGACAGGTGAAATCAGCTTAAAATGATTATCAACCAGAACCCTGAAGGAAGGCGTCTCAGCAGAACAGTAGTTACAGTGCCTCAAACCTACCAGTCATTCTGCCAGAGCAAGATGCGGCAGCCGGCTTCCACACAGATGGACAGCCTTGGAAACCCTATGGGACCCTTCTACCCTGTCGTATGAAGTTGCTATGAGTCAGATCAACCCGAGGACAGTGGATTTGGGTTTGGCTGGAACTATGAAGAGGCCTGACCATGTAACGACAGGGAGACCAGGAAAGGGGAGAGCTCTAACTTATTTCCTCCACAAGAATTTCAGCTGTTTGCTCCCATGGCTTACTTATTGTGACGTCACTGCATCTTGGCTCCGAAAAGCACTAGAATGGCTATCCAACAGCAAAACAAAGGAGGGCAGCTTAGTGTAAGAGTCAGGTAAGCAAAAATGCACGAAGTATGGGGTATTCGCAGAGAGGAGGTGGAGATGTTTATAACGATCTGGGAGACTTTATTTTTTATTTTCAGTAATATACACAGCCCCTTCTAGAAACAATCACTAGTCATGGTAAGATGTCTGGATAATTTTCAGGCCAATTTTAATGAGATTAAGAGACCTTTTAGGAGTGATTTTTATCAATCCAGGTGACGGACAATCCTAACATTTTAAACTAGATATTTAAAGGTATGACATTTAACTAGTCATTACCTAAAAGAGCCCTGATGGATCACTGGGTTAAGTGTTGGGTTGTTAACTGAAAGGTCAGTGGTTCGAACTTAACAGGCACTCCAAAGGAGGAACATGTGGCAGTCTGCTTCCGTAAAAGATTTCTAGCCTTGGGAAGAAACCCTGTGAGGCGGTTCTATTCTATCCTATAAGGGTTGCTATGCATTGAAATGGGCTAGAAGGCAGTGGTTTATTATTATTTTTATTATTATTATCATTACCTCTTAATGATCTTTCTTTACCTTTTTTCATATAAACTTCCTGTCAAATATGAAATACAGCTTTGACACATTCCAATATCCATTTGCTAGTTACCAGTTCATTCATGTGCTCTCTTATCATTAACAAACATTTCCTTAGGACCCATATGTCCTAGGTATATATGTGGGGCCTTAAAAAAGTCTGTGGAGCAATTTTGTTACCTAGTAATTCCATCTTCCCATGAGCTTTCTGAAGCTCCCTTATATATATACAGATAAACAGGTTACCTGCTCCCACAGAGCTTCAAGTTTAACAGGGACAAAGTGTCTTAAACAAAGCAGGCATTCAACAAATGTTTGCTAAATTGATTTTAAAAAAATAAAAAAGTTGTTTTTCACTCTCAAATCTATGGTCCAATGAGCATGAAGCCTGGTATTCTGATCAGTGCTGTGTCTCCTCCAGCACCCATAACACTGCCTCACATGGAGTGGGGGCTTCAAAAGTTCCTGGAGAGTGTAATCATTGCAATGAAACGAAGAGTGTAAAACCAATGTTCTCCCATGTAAACTATCACTCAACTCACAATAAAAACTTTAAAAAAAAGATGTTAATAATAGAAAAGAAAAAGTTCCTGGGAAAACTCCATTATCTTTCAATTCTGTTCCCCCACATGCTTTTTGAAGTCTCCTTGTCCAAGGCACTTGCTAAATCTTTCTTGACTGAGACTGGAACAATGAACTAAAGATACAGCATCTTGCATACTGTTTGATATTAATTCTCATTCCTCTGCACAACACAAGAAATGCATTATATTTACATATCACCTTTATGTTGTATATATTATCTGTAATATATAATTCAGGTCACAGAATCTTATAGATACACAACCACAATACCACACAGAAAGGTTGGTGAAAAAGTACACATGAGCACTCACAAACAGAAAGAACCCTCATGACTAGCAAACATTGTGCTCTGAATCTGTTGGAACTGAAGCAATTACCTACTCATGTCCGCATCCAGAATAAATCATAACAGCCCGTGATGTAAAGAGCCTCGATACCTCAAGTGCCCACATGTCACCATGAAAGACAGGCTCTCCCTGGTCACCGAGAAAACAAGACCTGTTTTAGCCCCCCGGCCCGGCTGCACCATTTGTTCTCTGCAGTCTTTATAGCACGTGGACGCCCCGGGGAGTTGTGTATTTTCTGCTTTCCCTCATGGAAGGAAAAGCCCATGAAGACAGAGTTTTTGTTCATTCCTAGAATAGTGCTTGGCATTTAACAGGCCCTCAATGGATATGTGCCGAATAAATGAACCAACTGTGTCAAATGCCAATTAAAACATAGCTATAAAGCGTAGTGGTTACGAATCGGGCCGCGAACCTCAAGGTCAGCAGTTCGAAACTACCCACTGTTCCGCGGGAGAAAGATGAGGCTTTCTGCTCCCGTAAAGATTTACACCCTCAGAAACCCTATACAGGGTCGCTATGGGTCGGAATCGACTCAACGACAGTTAACAACATAACTTTAATTAAGCTGCTCCCATCCCCCAAAAAAAGCCACCAAACATAAATACAAGGATGGGTACTGCATTATTGTCTAAAAAGGAAAAGAAACAACAACAACAACAACAAAAACCACTGCAAAAAACAAACTAATCATCCATTAGTCAGGGACTGATTAAAAACAATTTATGGTACATCCATAAAACTTACTCAGAGTCCATGAAATAGGACATGGTGAATCTGAATGTGATATCATCTTCTAAAATATAAACTCCAAACCAAACTCATTGCCGCCAACTTGATTCTGACTCATAGGGACCCTACAGGCCAGAGCAGAACTGCTATTTGTTGTTGTTGTTGTTCTAAGTGCTGTTGAGTCAGTTCTGACTCATAGTGACCCTACATAGGGTTTCCATGAAGAGGCTGGTGAGTTTGAACCACCAACCCTGAGGTTCAAACCAGCCTTATGGTCCAGTGCTTATCCTACAGTGCCACCCCATTAAGACATACTATTACAAACACACAGACAGCAAGGAAGAGTGAAACAACATTAATAGTGAGACCTTTCCCCACCATCCAACCTCCTGGCCCAGACTGAGGGAGATCTCCCTTCTCTTCTCCACTGTTGGAAGCTCCATTGTCCAACCAGCTTGCACCCATGGATATATGGCATTGACTTGCTTGCTTTAGTACGAAACCAACCAACCAACAAACAAAAAAGCAATCAATCAATTAATCAATTTAGAACGTATAGTTCTCCTGGAACCCTTTTTGATGTAAGGTGACATATACAGTTGTATGCTTTGGTATACTTGGTAAGAAGATATACATAATACGTACGAGTAAGCTTTTTGTTTTCTTTTAATTGACAAGCTAATTGTCAAGACAAGCAACTAGATTCTTAAAGTAGATACTTACCCAAAAAATATGGAACGGAGAAACTCCTTTAAGCATTAAACATGTAGGGCATTCTAATTCTACCAATCATATATTTCCTTTCCAGTTTTATATGGCACATTCTATTAAAACTTAACATACAGTTTTGTCCTGAATTTAACTCTGACAAAATGATCTCCAGAAGACTAGTAAGATTTGTTTATTTGTATTTCTCTATTTTCCATACAAGCCCATTCTGAAATCTCTGAACACCATTTAAGACAAACTAACTTAGTTGGGACTATACTTGAACATGGGAAAGCAAGGAGAATTAACTCCCTGACACCGATCACATTTATTATCCTCGGAGACTACAAAGAAAAGAGTAATCGATCATGGACACACAGAGGTACAGAGGTGGAAGGGCCCCGGCAGGCTAGCTGCCCTAAAACAACCTGCATGAGATGTGGCACCTCGTTCAAATGATCCCCAAGAGAAGAGTCACACAAGTCTCTGCATTGATGGGTCCACCATCACCTCACTGATGAAGAACATGGATTCTAAGATGCGAGGAGGCTCCAAAGAGTTCGTGGGAAGAAAATGTCACTGTCTTTTAATTCCATTTTCCATGAATTTTTTGAAGCCCACTCATATATGGTTAAGACTCAACTATTTGCCAAAAGGTTGGTGGTGAAAATCCACCCAGAGATGATCTGATTCTGAAAGGTCACAGCTCTGAAAACTCGAAGGAGCAGCTCTACTCTTGCACACACGGAAGCTGCCATGATGCAACAACCTGTATAGAAGTAGACGTGTGTATATGTGTGCACGTGTACATACATATAGGTGTCATTTGTTGTTTTTTGTTAAGGAGTAAGTTCCGACTCATAGCCATCCTGTACAGGGTTTCCAAGGAGTAGCTGGTGGGTTTGAACTGCCGATCTTGTGGTTCATAATCTAATGCTGAGCCACAGTACCACACCAGGTGTCCATACTTAAACATATATGATACAAACCCCAACCAAACTTAATGTCATCAAGTTAATTCTGACTTATAGGAGCCCTAAGGGTGCTGTGTATATATGGGATTGTTAACTGCAAGGTTGGTGGTTCAAACCCAACAGCTGCCCCACAGGAGAAGATGCGCTGTCTGCTCCCATAAGGATTTACAGACTCAGAACCCTAGGGAACAGTTCTCCTCTGTCCTGTATCAGCTGTTAGAAGTACAGTTCCAGTAGACAGATAAGGCCTAGCCTCTAACACGCAGGCTCTTCAAGCCTTGTGTTGTCTTTGATCTTATTGTCATAGTGCCACTGCCTCTAGCTCTACTTTCTAGAATAACGTAAGTAGTGAAATGCTTGAAAGCTAGCTTGTGCATCGTCCCCAACACTTCTGTTTTCAGAAACTCCTCCTAAAACTTTTACCTCCCTCTACCCTTCATGCAGGGAGCTCGGTAGTGTAGTTGTTACTAATCGGGCTGCTAACCTCAAGGTCAGCAGTTCGAAACTACCTGCTGTTTCGCGGGAGAAAGATGAGGCTATCTGCTCCAGTAAAGATTTATAGCCTCGGAAAGCCTGTACAGGGTTTCTATAAGTCAGAACCGACTCTACAGCACATAACTATCACCACCACCCTTCATGTGGAGTTAATGCGCTGTGGGTTAATGCACCAGACTGCAAAGCTGTTTGAAATGCAGGGCCGGCAGTTCAAGCTCACCAGTTGCTCCTTGGAAACCCTATACAGGGTCGTTAAGGGTAGGAACTGACTCGACGACACTTAACAACAACAACCCTTCATGTGGAGGCCTGGTATGGCGCTGTGGGCTAATGTGCTGGACTGCAAAGTTGGTTTGAACTGCAAGGTCGGTGGTTCAAGCTTACCAGCCGCTCCTCGGAAACCCTATAGAGAGTTGCTATGGTTCGGAACTGACTCAACGGCACACAACAACAAAACCCTTCATGTAGAGGTCTGGTGTGGTGCTGTGGGTTAATGTGCTGGACTGCAAAGTCGGTTTAAACCACCAGGTTGCTGGTTCAAACTCATCAGCTGCTCTTTGGAAACCCTATACAGACAGGGTTGCTATGGGTTGGAACCAACTCAATGGTGCTTAACAACAACCCTTCATATATAAATTTACCACAGTAAAGTATTGTTTTTAGGACAAAACACCAGTTGCATATACAAATATATTTCTAGGAAGTGATCTGTGTGAAAAGTCTTTAGTTGTAGTTGAGAAGAGGTTGGTTGTGAGCATACAGTCTGAGGCAGCTACTGAAACAGTCTCATGCTTTCTATCCATTGAGTGGATTCTGACTTAGTGACCCTAGAGGGCGGAGTAGAGTAGACCAGCTCCATAGGTCTCCAAGGCTGTCTGTCATCTTGATTAACGGAGACAGCTTTCTCCTACACAGCGAGCTGATGGTGAGTTCCAACTGTCAGCCTTTCACTTAGCAGCCTAGCACTTAACCGCTGTGCCACCTACCTCCTGAAGCTTCAGGGTCCTAGAATGGCTACCTGGATAGGCATATTATCCTGTCCAGAAGGACAAGGACAAACTGAGTCCCTCCAGAAGTGGGAGACGGGGGATAGCAAACTGCCTCTAAGTCGTATTTTACAGGAATGAATGACAAGAGGCCAAGTGCGGCTTGAAGTCAGCTGTAATTACCAGCCTCCTGACCAAGAGTCCATCAGACAGTGAAAGCAAGCGCAGACAAGCAAGTGGGAGGAGAAGCTGGGCCTTCAGCCTTACGCCCAAGCTCAGGGCTGCTCTGGCATGGAGCAGGTGTGCAGGGAAGGGAACGTGACAGTCCAAGGCTGTCCATGGTTTGTGTGGGAGATGGCAAAACAAATGGAGGACTTGTCCGGAGGGTGTTCCCTATAGGAACCCTTGGGTTATATGAGGGCACATCAAAAGATTCGTGGAAAAATTCCATTACCTTTTAATCCCATTTTCCCACAATGTTTCTGAAGCTTTCTTTTATATTAATAGCAACAAAACAAAACTTATCAAATGTGGGGAGAAAGAGAAGGTGGCAATCATAGTATATCATTTTATCCTTAATGTAAATTTTGTTTTATTAGTAACTCCAAATTAAATAGTAAGTGCTTTGTATTCCAGGGCACAGTCCCCTAATTCATTAAGCACATGGAATAAAAATTAATTTGGCTCTGACGCTTAAAAATTTTTTTTAAAACATGAAGCTCTCTCATCACTTCTTTGGGAAGTTCATCTCATTATTTTCTGGGAAAACGCTTGCTTCCTTAGGAGGCAGTACCACAACACGGCTTAGGGCACCGCTCTCTCTACTCGTCCTCCTGGCCTGATGTCGCTGTTGTCTAGAATCCACTGTGCTCCATTCCGTAAGCAGCAACAGAGGCCAGGTGAGGAGAACAGCTCCGGTGATGGCTCACACCACCCACTCTAAATCTGTTCAAAGGAACTGGAAGAAATGTAATAATGACAAAGGTTCTAAGGATGGGCCAGCATAAGTGATTCTGTAGCTCTGAGGTACAGGTTGCTTAGCCATTTTGAATATTATCGCTGGGTTTACAATAGGCCCTGTGTTCTTTGTTTGTGAATACGGTCAGTTGGCAGCTGGTTAAATTTCTTAGGGATTTACTGAAGCCAACTTTAAAACAAAACCAAGGACAGGATTCCCTAAAAAGTGCAAAGCACTGGGAAGTCTGCCCAGAAGAACAATACCAGGTTATCTTCCGAGTCCGAGAGCAAAATACTTGAAGGGCAGATATTAATGGAGAGCTCATCTTTCAGGGAAGGCTGGAGCTAGTCATGGCTTCATCCCCCCACAGTGTTGGTTTACTTTTTTCCTATGAGGTGGAGCACACTGAGGCCTCAGAGGGTGGGTGGAGAGGCGGCATACGGCAACTAGAATGGAGGCTAAGGAAAGCAACCCAGCTGTAATGCAGGCTCTAGGCAGGATGTGCAGGGATGGGCCAAACTTGGGATGCGCCTTCTATGCTGAACAGGGAAGCAATAGCAGAAAAACAGGAGTCCTGGCCAGCAGCTTTGTTCATAACAAAGTGGCTGATGGTATCTTGGTTGCAGGGCTCTCTGTGTTTAAGAAAGTCAGCCAATAGGAGTAAGGCAAGTGGCACTTAAAGAATGCCATGACACAAATATTATACTTCTTTCATGCACACTTCGGAAGGAAAACTGAGGCTCAGAGGGATTAAAGAAATTGTCCAAAGTCACTCAGCTGGTGAGTGGAAGAACTGCGTAATCATCTAAACTGAGCTCAAAGTCCCAGGCTCTTGTTCAACATTTCCTTTCCTAGAGACAAGCATGGTTTTCCAAGGAAGAGTGAAGTGGAACCCCTCTGAAGCCATCTCAGGTTCAAAGTAGGGCTGCTGGCTCAGTTAGAGTCACCTGCCGCCATGCCTTCCTATAGTTCAGAGACTGTAGTTCAGTGGAAGGCAAGTGCTCAGGACTCACTCCTGATACAGGGCTGGCAGGCTGGGGAGCAAGATGAATTCCTGGGCTGAGCCACCATAGAAATGGGGCTCAGTTAACACACTGAGTGTCAAGCACTCACTGACAGGTGGACTGAGAACCATCACCCCAATAGGCTGAAGCAGCTTTTCCTAGCAGGGGCTGCACGGAGGCACTCCAGGCACACTTGCTCTTCACTGCCATCTCTCTGGGGTCAAGCTGTTGTTGTTAAGGGCTGTCTAGTCTATTCGGACCCATCAATCAAAGCTCTGATTGATATGCTAATGTGCTGGACCCATAGCAACCCTGTATAGGGTTTCTGAGGAGCAGCTGGTGAGCATGAATCACTGACTTTGCAGTTCAAACGACTCTGCAGTCTGATGCATTAACCCACAGCGCCACTCAAGTAGGTTGCTTTATATGAGGGGGCTTCAAAGAGTTTGTCAAAAACTTCCATTATAATTTAACTCCATTTTCCATGAATTTTTGGAAGAACTCTTATACATTCCCAATTCAAAGTCATGGGTTCCATGCTCAGGGCCCCCAATAAACATAGACTCTGGGTCTTTTTATCTCCAAAATGTACCTCTGGTCTTAAGAACAAATCTCTTTATTTTCAAAAGATTCTATTTTTCCTACTATAAAGTACATACACATATACACACACAGGGTAAGCAGAAATTTAAGGAGAAATATCTGCCAAATCTTAAGTGAAAGACCTCATGTAATGCTAGCTACAAACTGTTTGAAGTGAAGTGGCAAGTAAGCTTTTAAAAGCACTTCTGAATTAAATTTCATTAAAGTGATAATCAGAGAAGTTACCAATATTTAAAAG
>NW_006408674.1:5560447-5578385 GCF_000296735.1 Chrysochloris asiatica
TGGGGAGAGCAGGTAGGGGCACCTCTACTTATCTAAAGGTAGACTTCTGGATCAAGGGAAATTGAAAAGGTCACTGTACTGTCATTATCTGCTGACACAGAAGGATGTCAGAGCTGGCAGAAACAGGAATGTGAAGAAGACTTGATTTGATTCATCTAGGTTTTTATCATGTAAGATGGAGGACTACCTGCAATGCTCACCAGGGGCTCCTCTGAAACCCTGTACAGGGCCGCTGTGAGTCGAACCGATTTGTATCATCAGCGGTTAATATTTTTTATCTATTTCATAGCCTTTAAATATTGTTAACCAATTACTGTCAAGTCATTTCAATTCACCCGACGATGGTTTAAAGCAGAACTATGCTTCTATAGGGGTTTCAGTGACTGATTTTTCAGAAGTAGTTTACCAGGCCTTAATTCTGAGGTATTTCTGAGTGGGCTCAAATCTCCAACTTTTCAGTTAGCAGCCAACAGCATTAACTCCTTACACCACCTGTTGTTGTTAAGTACTGTCAAGTTGATTCCGACTCATAGCGATATAAGGTTTCCGAAGAGCAGCTGGTGAGCTTGAACTGCCGACCTTGCAGTTCAAACAGCTTTGCAGTCTGGTGCATTAATCCACAGCGCAACACCAGGGCGCTAGGGACTCCTTAAATAGTGTTGGCAGGCACTATTATAAATGTCTCTCGGGAAAAGCTCTGAATGATATGTTAATGCGCTGGGCTGCAAGTCAGTTTGAATCACAAGGTCGGCAGTTCAATATCACCAGCTACCCCTCAGAAACCCTATACAAGGTCACTATGGGTTGGAACCAACTTATGCACTTAACAACAAATATATATATATATATACACACACACACATTGTATATATTATTAAGCAAAACTAGATCTGCAGTAGATACATAAGACTCAGAAGAGAATCCACACTGGAGCAGTAACGAGTAATCACAGGAAACAGCAGCACACGGAGAGGGTAAAGAAAGCTGAAAGCACGACCAGTATCACATCCAGAGCAACTTCAGAGCGAGAGGCGGGGGAATTAATTCGTTTCAAGGAAGTTAATAAACCTTACAACCAGCGGGCTTGTGAAAAGCCAGAGTGTCTTCTCCAAGAGAAGGAATTCCTCCAAATAGCCCATAAAGGTGCCCTGGTGGCACAACTGTTAAGTTGTTGTTGTTAACTGCCCTTGAGTCGGTTCCAACCCATAGCGACCCTGTATAGTGTTTCTGAGGAGCGGCTGGGGAGCTTGAACCACTGGCCTTGTAGTTCACATCGACTTTGCAGTCCCGCACATTAACCCACAGTGCCACATCAGTACTTGGATGCTAACCAAAAGATTGGTGGTTCAAACCTATCCAGTGGCAATCTGCTCCCATAAAGACTTGTTGTTAAATGCTGCTGAGTTGGTTCTGACTCAGCATGACCCCTGTATTGGATTTCTGAGGAGCAGTTGTTGGGTTTGAATTGCCAACCTTGCGGTTAGCAGTCCAGTGCTTATCCTACTGTGTAACACCAGGACCCTCATAAAGATTTTTGTTGTTAAGCAGATTCTGACTCATAGAGTCCCTGTACAGGATTTCTGAGGAGCAGCAGTCTGGTTTGAACCGCCAACCTTGTCCTTATCCTACAGCGCCACACCAGGAATCCCATAAAGATTACAGCTAAGAAAACCCTGTGGAGCAGTTTGATTGTCATACAGGGTCATAGGAGTCTGAATTGACTCAAGGGCATCTAACAACAACTTCCCCATAATTCACACTTCAGGTTAAATGAGGGCCCAGAGATAACCTCCCAGTGGAACCAACCACAAAAATAAATCCGACCCATATTCTCAAATAAGATGAACTACAAATGCCCACGTCAGAGCAGAGAGCCACGCTGTGGTGTTCTCTCCTGCCCTACTGTTTCTCCAGCACTTCGCGTTGTCTGGGGAATTTTTTTCCTCATTTGAGAAAAAAATGGAAGTTAAGCAGATTGAGCAGATTGTATTGAAGAGGATGAAAATTTCTCTCAAATTCTTCAGAGTCTGATAGATAAGGGATTGCTGAATGAAACGGAGCAAAACACTCCGCTCTATAGCCAAAATATGTGTAATCATAAATCATCATCATAATAATTTTAAAAAGCTAGTGTTTTTGTCTGAGGATTCTGGGATAAATAGTGAAAGCAAGTCTACCAAGCAACTAATAAATGAGGAGACCTTCATCTCTCCAGATTGTCCAACATGTGCTGCAAATACTTCAGTATAAAAAGAAAAAAGTCTGTCTTTAAATCTCCCATCACAAAGACCTCTCAGAGATAAGTCAGTTTAAGTTCTGCTAACTCCAAAAACAAACTCTCAACATATAAATTATACCACTCTCTCCAAAAAGACAAGCTGATTTTCGGGAAGGAAAGCACTCCTAAGGGATTGTGGGAATGTATGCGTACATATGAACATCTACGCTTTCTCACTCCACTCTCCCACGTCAGAGCTAGGGCATTAAGTCACATATTTTCAAAATAAATCAAACATTGAAATTATACCTCTACCTATACCATAAAACAAAATGACTCACAGGCAACTATTAAATACAATTAAAAAGGAAAAAGGTCCTCATATGTATGCATTTTTATTTGTACAAACAATGTATACACTACAACAAAAGTTTTATCAGGAAAAAGGAGATTATTAACTTTTCTCTACATACCACTATTTTTCTTTAACTTATAATGCATACCTTCTTAAAAGAAAAAACTTTTAATAAAATCAGAAAATAAAAATTAAATCTTTGCCTACAATGTTTTAAAGTTCTCTATGTGTGGTGCTGTGAGTTAATGCGCCAGACTGCAAAGACCTTTGACCGCAAGGTCGGCAGTTCAAGCTCACCAGCTACTCCTCGGAAACCCTATACAGGGTCGCTATGGGTTGGAATTGACTCAATGGCACTTAACAACAACAACAACAAATGAAGAAATTGTAATAAACAAAGGTAAATGGCAAATAAAAAAACTGAAAACAATTATTTAATACATATGTCAAAGCAAAGATGAAAAGCTTTGACCAATAAATGAGAAAACAATACTCTAAAAACGAAACAAAAAAACCCAGAGCAGTCCCCAGGTTACAAATGTCACAGACAAGTTTAACGTACCAGATTTTTTATCCTTTAAATATTATGTATTTACTTTGTATTTACTTTGTAAATACTTTGTATTTACTTTATGTATTTACTTTAAATATTATGTACTTACTTTGAAACAACTGAACCAATCACTATTCCCCAAAATTTCTTAATCACAATCACCTTTTAGCCCACTATGTTACCATTACGAGATTAAGAATGCTATATACCTGTTCTTACTTACCTACAAATTGAACTTAAAGACTTACTTAGACTTAAAAGACAGACACTGGAGACTGCCTATATAGCCAAAGGATATGCAGAAACATTTCAGAACAGACATACAAGCGGCATTCAACCACATCATTAATAAAGTAAACACAATCTCAAACTAAAATTCAGTATCAGAAACTGACATTTTAAGACTTTGTTTTTTGAATCCGTTGTGTACCATAAAAAACTCCACAAATATTTGCATACAGAAATGAATTAGCATTGAAAAGTACAGTGTTTTCTTACAGTTTAAATCTCCTGTGTATATTCTTTCATTCACATTCAGTCCTGATGTACATTTGTTTTCCCATTCCTTAACTGATAAATCTACTAAACTGATCTGTACAAATACATCTACTATTTACTTAGCAACTCAAGTGTATTTTTATCTAAATTTTAATTTTTGCTTTTTTATTAATCGCTTCCCCATTTATTTATTTATTATTTTGGCTATTCTTTTCCTCAGCTGAACAATTAGTTGAATTCTTTTTCAAATTAAATAACAAAAATAAACATTAGTCTTTTATACTTAAGTACTGTATGACTCCTTGTTAAAGCCCAACCTAAAAGTATACTTCTAAAACTATACAAATAGGCAAAGGAAATAAATGCTTTCAGCAGTTGAACATTATTTCCTTATGATGAACTGAACCATTCCCAAATAATTCGATTTTTAAGCTTTACTGTGCTTTAGCCATTATCAAAAGTCCCTTCTTTTTGATCCGTTCTCATTTATTGCCTTTATTTTTAAGCTAATGCATGTAATTCATATATTTATATGGTTTAATTTTTTAAAATGGTTGAATTTAACCAGTTTGTAATATTTCTGCAAATGTTTAACAATAGGCCCTAGTTCAGGGGACTTGATTCGGACTTAGTTCCTGCACCTGACTTTCTACTCACAGCCTTCATGGTAGCATATGCTCTTTGATGAGTGAGACTCTGCGTTTGTCCCTGCACACACCCCTAGAACTGACGCTCCATGGGGGTGTGATACTAATCACGTTAATTCAGCTGCTTGTTCAGGAATAGTGGTTTTGAGCATTACCCTCCCTGGAATTCAGTCTTCAGTAGTGGTTTTATGTCAATTTCCAGAGCTCTGGTGATTATCATTTCCTTGAACTCCGAATAAGATTGCCACACCCCTTGCATATATATCTTGTTTTACCTTTTGACCAAGCTTAGTTTTATCCATTTTAAAGAGTGATTTCACCAGTGTGCTCTGTTACACTTCTCCTTACAAAGGAAAGCCATAAAAGCATGATAAAGCTGTAAAGCTCTCCTGTAGAGCATTCTGAGGCTGTAGTTGTTTAGTGCTGTCCAGTCGGTTCCAACTACTAGCAACTCTGCATAGGGCTTCCATGGAGGGGCTGGTGAGTTTGAATCGTTGACTGTGTGGTTCAAGCCAACCTTGTGGTCCAGTGCTTTATCCTAGAGCACCACAGCAGGACTCCAGCTTTCCTATGGCAGTGGCCAACTGTCAAATGAGTGAAGGAATGAATACTGTGACATACAGTTGAAGTTTTGTTTCTTGCTCCCGTAGCAGAGTGGTTACAAGTCTGGCTGCTAGCCTCAAGGTCAGCAGTTCCAAACTACCAGCTGTTCTGTGGGAGAAAGATGAAGCTTTCTGCTCCTATAAAGATTTACTGCCTTGGAACCCCTATGCAGGGTTGCTATGAGTTGGAACCGACTTGGTGGTACTTAACAACCCCATCAAATTGTTTATATTATTCTAAGATTCTATTTCCATATTTATTATCAGACTATTTGTCAAATTCTGGAAGGCAAGTCCAAATATCCTAATTCAAATTCCATTTTTCAAATTCTAACTTTTATTTCTAATACTTTGCTTTACATACATGGCATCTGAGAAGTCCAGAAATAAAAATATTTGATTTATTTCATTTATTTTTGTACAAATGGCATGTATATGGTAGCTATCTCCTCTGACTTCACAAGGACAAAGGAAAATCAAACTCAACATCAGTCCAAGGCCGACTCCTAACAGACAAAGGTTAACCAACCTTCTTTACCAATCCCAACACAGATCACCCTTCCCCCTCTCTACTTCTCTCCTGGATTTGACAAGTGGCTGCAATGGCCACACAGAACTCACAAACTACATTCACAATTAGGGAGTTTACAAGAGAACTTAACAGGCTCCATTTCAGGGTCAGAAATGCTCAGGATATAGTTCTTCATCAGGATAGCCTTTCTCCGGTCCTCAGCCTCTCAGTCCCCTTGGCAATGTTACAAAACTCTTTTAGCTCTGCCAATAAATCAACAAAAGACACTCTATTCTGCAAGTAAGCCTCAGCCTGAAGGAGCTCAGATCTACTACAACCTTGGGTCAGCAGTCCTACCTCCCCAGAGGACAAATGCCCAGGAGACACCCTATCCCACAAGCAAAACGCCTGTTCAAAAGCAATGAGCATTCTTACTCTGTGAGCCACGAAGCCCACCATTCTGTCTTGTGCTCTTGGTGCTGCTGCTGCATCTGCTGCCATTCTTCTGTGGTTACAGCTCTCTGGCTCCTGAATCAATCAAGGAGGTTCTGCGTGAGGGGCTCTAAGGATCTACAGGACATGCTCCACTCCTGGTCCTTCATTCTTGATGGCAAGGAGATCCCCTATCCTGCTCAAGACAGGGCTCTTTTTAAACCTGGCAGCATGATAAAACTAACCAATCCTTTAATCTTTGCTTTAAACAATTATTTTTCATTCACCATGTTTGCATGGTCCTATGCCACATGGATGCCATGTATATCTACCTTATTTCTCTTATTAGCAAGCTATCCAATCCCTTTGGTAGGCCAGAAACAATACACATTTGTATAGTTCTACTCAGTCATTTAAGGGGTCCTGGTAAGAGTAGTGGATTTCAACCTGGACTGCTAACTGCAACGTCAGTATGAGTCTACCAATTACACCAAGGAAGAAAGATGAGGCTTTCTGCTCCTGTAAAGATTTATAGTCTCGAAAATCCCTGTATTGGGTTTTATGAGGAGCGCCTGGTGAGTTTTAACCACTGACCTTGCAGTTCAAATCGACCTTGAAATCCAGTGTATATCCTATGGCACCACACCACAACTCCTTTGACTAAAAACAACCTTAGAAACTATCTAAGCCTGTCTTAACCAGCATCAAGAAAAATGCTAATTCCCCACAAGGAAAAATAATTTGGGATTCTAGATTTAGGATTTTTTTCACCAAAAAACATTCTACATCTTCTCTTTGGAGTATAGTTAGTGTTCTTGGCTGTTAACTGGAAGGGTAGAAGGTTGAAGACCACCCAGAGTTGACTTAGAGAAAAGAGCTGGAGATTTACTTCTCAAAAATCAATCACTGGAAAACCTTATGGAGAGCAAGTCTGACACACACAGGTTTGCTATGAGTAAAATTTGACTTCAAAGCAACTGTTTTTGTTTTCCTTTTAATCTTCACTTTAAATATTTTTAAAAATATATATATTTAAACTTTGAGTTTGACAAACTATATAAACAGCACATAGACTATACTTTCAATATATTAATAGTTTTATTATTCTCCACTGTTGTTTTTTAATACAGTTCTTGAGTCTTTAGTTTTACACATTGTAATTTATTTCTTGGTTACCTGGAATATTATTTTAAGAAATTCTTTTTTAAAAGGAAAGATATTTGCATGGTAAACTTCATGAGCTTATGCATGTTAGAGAACATGTTGATTTTTCTCTGTGCATGTATTCACTCAACAAATATTTACCGAATATGTAGTATATACTAAGCATTTTTCTACAAACAGGGCTACGGCAATGAAAACAGCAGATAGACACCCTTACCTTCATGAAGCTGACATTCCAACGGGAACTTATATAAGAGCCTATAAGGTTAGAGAATTTATAAATCACATTTCCCCCCTATCTAAAAATTCCAGAAACAGAAAGAAAAAGTTTGATGCTAGTCCTTCTTTCTTTCTTTCTTTTTTTAGTCTGGAATAGTTGCCTGGAATACTTCTAGGTCTAAATATCCATCTCTCTTTCTCAACTACACCTATTACTTGAGTAGCCTTTTCACTATACGGACCCAGATCCTTCTTAAGCCCATGAAAAATTTCTTCAATTTCTTTCTGGTTTAAACACAAGCACACACAAACATTAACATGTACATTTATTTATACTGAATTTTTGTTATTGTCCACTTTTCTAATCTGGCCACTTAGATTTCTCATCTTTCATCATTTGATTCTGACTATAAGTTCTTTAGCTTCCTCCTAGTCTGATTTTGGTTTCTTCAATATTGGATCTTTTCCTGTTTGTCTAAATTTTAAAATGTTTTTAAACTTCTACAGTCATGTTTTTAATTTCTGATTACTCCTCCCAAATCTTTTGTTTTTCTTGACAATCTACGGTGGCTTTATCAATGCAATTACCTCCAAATCTTTACTTTGGATCATTTATTTTCCCAAATTTTCTCCTACATATTATAGGAAATCTGTTTCAAACAGGTCTATTCACTGCTGTTGGTCAAACTGGTCTTTTGCTTTTGAAATGCTGTACCTTTCTATAAGTACACGATTCTCTGTATTTGTTCCAAGAGAAGGAAGGATTCATGTCTGCTTTGTGAGGAGTGATTATTTGTGCTAGGTAGCATGTAGTTATCTGTTCAACTCCTTAGTCTCAAAAAAAAAAACAGAGGAGGGAGATTTTAGATTGTATGTATGTATGTATGTATATATATATATGGAGCTCTGGTAGCATAGTGGTTACGAATCAGGCTGCGAACCTTAAGGTCAGCGCTTCGAAACTACCAGCCGCTCCGCGGGAGAAAGATGAGGCTTTCTACTCCCGTAAGGATTTACACCCTCGGAAACCCTGTACAGGGTCGCTATGGGTCAGAACTGACTCAATGGCACTTAACAACAACAATATATATATATATATATATTTTTTTAAGCCATTCTGGTGATATAATCATTAGTATGGAGTTCTGGTGTGGCGCTGTGGGTTAATGCGCCAGACTGCAAAGCTGTTTGAACTGCAAGGTAGGCGGTTCAAGCTCACCAGTCACTCCTTGGAAAACCTACGCAGGGTCGCTATGGGTCGGAACCGACTTGACGACACTTAACAACAACAACAACAATGTGTAAGAAAGGGTGGCATGTGGAATCATAACAGGGAGTTTTACTTTTGTCTAAAATAATATCGTTTCCATGTCTTGTTTAATATAAGCAATATAATTACGTTAACAGTATATATAAAATATTGTACTCTATATACAAACTGGAGTCCTGGTATGGCACTGTGGGCTAATGCTCTGGGGACTGTGAAGTCAGTTTGAAACGACAAGGTTGGTGGTTCAAGCTCATCAGCTGTTCTTTAGAAACCACATACAGGGTCACTATGAGTCAGAACCAGCTCCACGGCACTTCCTAACAACAGCAATATACAAATTATCTTTAAGATGTCTGTGGAACATTTTAAACATGGATATTAAGACACAAGTAAAATACCAACAGTCTCTAGTTTTTTCCATCAGTTTGTATACCTTCTTGGATAAATAAATAAATAAATGGGGGTTTTCGTCATGAAAGTTGTTTAAAATTCATTTCCACCACCTCAAGTATTTAACTGACAGATTTCTTTCCCTTGACTATCTCCATAGTGCTTGGTGAACACAAATTGCATATTAGACACAATTCAGTAAGCTGTATGCATTCAGTATAAAAACAACAACAACAACAGAAACTCAAATCTTTGGGGCTGCTAATTTCTAAGAAGATTACTTCAAGCAGTAAAGTTTTCTTTTATAGGACTGAAAGTTTAAAGTTTCATCATTGTAGTGTGACCTATCTAAAACACCTGGAAATGATTTCAAAGTCATTATTCTAATGGGTATTACTTCCAACCTAACCATTACTGGCCTTTGAAATACAGAAGCTAAAGGCAGACTGGGCAGATCAAATGCTGCAGATAAAAGTCTCTTGAAAAGCATACACACACACACACACACACACACAGTGCTAGGAAGACATAAGGTGGCAGTACTAAAAATGGGTCTGGACATGAAATTCCAAACTCATTCATTTCAGTGATTTTTCTTAATGCCTGGATGAGGGCAGAAAGTAGTGAGACTTTAATCCAGATTTCAGTTCTGCCTTTTACTGGGATCATTTCAGGCCAGTCAACTTCCATCAAATTACGCTTCATCCACACAGGATTAGAAGGAAAACAGAGGCTTGGCTCCAGTGGCATCGTTTTCACTCAAAGCCATCTACTTGCTTTTTTGCAGGACATGTGGAAATTATGTGATCAAATTTGAAAGTAACTTTGCAAGAGGCATGTGTGTGGTCTTCCTGACAAAGAAGAGCTTTATGCTTGTGGCCGAGTTAAAATCCATGGCTGCAACTAATTAGTTGGTGATAAAATAATCACAGCAACCAGGAATTTTGTGGAATAGAAATCCTAAGAAATTTTAGCCTCTAAGGCACACATGTTAACCAAACGAGGTTAAGAGATCACTTTCATTCATCAAATCTGGCCATGAATTTGGAAGAAAAGAACTGCTGAGGATATTTACAATTAACAGGAAGTTATTATTGTTAAAAATCTGCTCAAGCAAATAAAGTGGGGGCATGCTGGGTCCAAAAGTAATAAATGCAGGAGGTAAAACCAGGTGTGAAAACCTACAGAAGACAATTAAAATATAAGCAGCAGATGTGCCATTTTTGTCCTCTAGGAATGACAAAAAGTAGAAATATTCATGGGTAATTAAATATTAATAACTACAGTAGCCATATCTTGTTGCTTTACGCTTAACTAAGTGCTTTAATAAGCACAATGGTTTGATTTGGGCTTACCACCACCATGAGGTGGAAAGCCCTCACATGAACTGATAAAGGGATTAACAGCAAGAAGGAGAGTGGAGATGAGACACACAACCCATTGTGCACACAGTACCTCTCCTCAGTGGCAGACGCTCGACAGATTATCTGTTGAATTGCACCAAAATGATAGCAAATATAACACCACTTTTGTAAAACAGACAAAAGAAAGAGGATAAATGTGTGCATGTGTGCATATATGTGTGCTGCAAAGGAACAACTGTGTAAAGATCCCACTCATAGTGACCCAGCAGAGGTTTTTCAGGGAGTGACTGGTAAATTTGAACTGCTGACCTTGTGGTTTAATCTGACCTTGCAGTCTGGCACTTATCCTACAGCGGCCTCCCAACACACACACGCACACGCACACGCACACACACACACAAATTATCCACACTCTGGATATATGAAAATGCCCACTCACGGCTGATGACAACATCAAGCGTGCCTGTGAAATCACCTGTTGGATAGATGAGTAACAGTGGACTATGTGGCAAATCACCCATGTCTCTGCCTAGGAAACAAGCCACGACAGATGGGCGCTGAAACAACTCATGGAAGAGCACAAACAGAAGTGCTTGGACATCTGCAAACAAGATTTGGACCGATACTCAAAGGAAGGTAAAAGTTTCTTTAAAAAAATTGCTGCGGGTGATGAGACATGGATCACTGCGACAAGCCTGAGAGTCAACAGCAGAGTACAGAATAGAAACATCCTCAATCGCCAACCAAGGAAAAGTTCAAAAGTCAACCATCAGCTGGAAAATTGATGCTTACAGTTTTCTGGGATTCTCAAGGGCCAGTATTGCAACACTCTCAGGAAAAAGGTTCAAAAGTCAACAGTGCTCACTTTGAATTAAAGGCAGAGGACTGAGCTCCAAGGGCATTGTGATCTTGCACGACAATGCACATCCCCACACCTCTGCCCACACTGTTGACACTCTGCAAAACTTCGCTTTGAGGTTTTAAAGCATACTCCCTATAGTCTTGATATTACTGCTTCATCGGACTTTTACCTGTTTGGTCCCCTGAAGGCAGCCCTTTGAGAACAAAGATTCACCTCTGATGAAGAAGTGAAGACAGCAGTGCATTTGTGGCTCACAGATCAGCCTAAAACATTTTCTAATAAGAGAATACAAAAGCTTGTTGTCAGATGGACAAAGTGTATTTAAAAGCAAGGAGATTATGTCAAAAAATGATGTATTTGTCTTTTCTAAAAGTTGATTAAAATAAATTCTGCAGCCAGAGTGCAGTTAATTGTTGACTCACACTCAGATCATATATATTTGTTTTAAAGACAAGATAATACACTCAGGATTGTGTAATGGTTTTTGACTATTAGGGCCTGGAAATGAACAGTTAACTTAATGATAAAATATTACTCATACAGGACTTTCTAGGAGGAAAAAAATGTTTAGATTCAACGGGTATTTTTTTTAGCATAATCATGCATTAGATATTGTGCTAAGCAATTAGTGAGTAACTTAAGACTTTGAAAATATCTGTGTCCAATTTATCTACCAGTCTTTCATATGTATATGCAATTATATCCCTTCTGGCTTTGTAGATAAGCAACCCTTACATTTTAAACCAAAGTCAGAGATTACTATATTTTCTAATTATGAAAGGTTTTGTTCACGATAATCTCAGCATTATTACACGTAAGAACATCTGTCCTTATTTTACCTAAACTTGGAGGCACTTCGCTAGGGTAAAATTTGGCTAAGCATAATGACTCGTGTTAATCAGGTATTGTAAACTGCCCATCAGAATACAAGGGCATGTTTTGTACTTAAACTCTAAAAAAGGGCATTCTTTCCTCTCTGACTCATAACTGATTGATACCAAATATACCTAGTTTCCTATTACTTTGTCTACTTCTAATTTTTAGAAGCCAAACCTATTCTTTACAAATCTGCATGATCTAACCAACTGAATGCGTTCACAGAAATCTCTGGCCTCTCTATAAGATCATTTTGCCTACTCCTCAAACTAACCCCCACCCCACCCCCACTTGTTCTCTCCAACTGCTCTGGGGGTCCTCAGAAAATGCAGTGCTGTTGCCAACCCTGCGTGTGACCAGAGTGGCTGAACAAGGCTACTCTCTCTCACGGTTTGCCAGAGCACTGGGAACCTTCCCCATAGCAGCAGTGCCATCACTGAGAGAGAACTTGAATTGAGAGTTGACTGAAAACTCATTTGAAATACCTAGGTAACAAAACAAGATGACTGGAACCTCTGCCAAGGTTGGGTCTGGCAGTAAAGCTTGGGCCCCCTGGATCCTCAGCCAAAGCTCAATCCCAGTCCTTCTACCTTTAGGGACCTTGCACTGTTCTCAGACTAGAACAGATTTTACTCATCAGGCAGACAAAGTCAAGCTGGTTTGTTCATACGTATTCCTTGAGCACTTTCTTTGTCCAGTGCACATTACAGGACACTGTCAGGTGTACAAAGGAGAGTCAGGCACCACTCTCAAAGAATTCACAGAGTCCAAGGGCTAGGGGTGGCAAACAGAAAATACGAGTTCATTCTTGACTCTCATGTTTAAAGAGTGATTTGAAGGAAACACACACACACAAGGCAGACATTAAGAACTGAAAATAAGACATGCCTTCCAAACAATTAGAGAACATATAAACACAGAAAAAGATAGTAAAAAATCAAAGCATGAAATAAAGTGGCCAAGGACAAACTATCAGTCATAATCAGAATGACCACAGAATTGACTATCCGATCGAGGATTCTGAAGAATGAAAGGGACACTATTAATAGCTTCTTTAAGACAACAGGCATTAATTCAGGATGTCCTGGGCAAACCAGGTTGTGAGGCCACCCTAGTTATAAAACTAAACACCTCCCATGCAACTATCACATAATGCACAATAAAGCATGATAAAAAACAAAACTAAACAGCTTGCTTTCCTAAAACAGGGGGATGGAGCCCATGGGTTCAGATGCTCAGCTTTCTCTCCACTTTCTCTTGTCCTGTTTTCAGAATCTAAAGATCAGGGATGTTCCCCAAGAAAACGGAAATGAAAAAATAGGGCACAAAAAACATTCTTGGAAGTATACAAAGAACAAAGTTACTTTCCTATCACTTAAGAGTTAAATATCAATAAAATTCAAATGATCTATAATCATACTTGCAAACTGCCAAACTACCTCTATGAGCCTTTTCTTTTAAAGACAATTCTATATTTTAACATACAAATTGACAGATTATTTATACCTGGTTTCAGTTATAACCACGTCTAGCCTTATAAAGCAGTCCTGGAGTGGCGCTGTAGGATACACACTGGACTGCTAACCACCACTAGTCTGCGGTTCATATCCACCAACCACTTCTCGGAAACCCTGTACAGAGTCGCTATGAGTTGGAACAACTTAGCAACAACAACTTTATAAAGGGAAGTGTTTTTCATATTATCCCAAAACTCCATGGATATATTGGATGATGTAGACCATGAGCCATTTAAAGGCTAGACTCAAATCCAGAGAACACTACTCCTCCAAAGATTGAGGTATCTTGAAAGACCTAAGACCACGGTGGTATCACTGTCAAGCTCTGAGTTCTGAGCTTCCAGGTTGTGAACAGTGCTCACAGCTGGGCAGATGAAGTGTGCGCACCTACACATGTGCACACACACCCAGTCTAGGTGTCCATGCCATGGTTTTCTCTCAATTAGATCCTTGGGAGAAATTCATTTCTGGTGAACACACAAAACATAAAATTAAAATGCAACCAAGAGCAAGCGGGGACCAAATTCCAGAAACTCAAGGTTCTTAATAAATTAGACCTTGTTCTTACTTTTGGATCAATAAAACTTCAATTCTGCTACATATTATCTAGAAACCAAACGCCAGCCAACTAGTGACTCAATGTAGAACCACTGATACCCACCTACAACCTCCGCAGCGCTCACTGCCTCATGCTCAAAATTCAATTCCACCTATGTGCTCAGAAGCAAGCCTTGAGAAGGTGGTGCACAGTCATTCATTGATTCGCTTATACCCGTGCCTAACATGCACCCTAGAGATGTGCACTGACTGGGTATCAGGCCTGTTAAAGCTACAACCAAAGAATAATAGATAAGCTGTGCCCTAGAAGCTGAGCTATACTGAAAGACACCAACTGAAAGCACTTACAACCAAATGTAAACAGTGCTCGAAGAGAAATGGATGAAAAGAAGTAAAGGAACTCAAAGCACAGAGTCAGGCGTACCTAACGGAAGAAGTCAGGAAGGCTTCTGAGAGGAAGTTGCATGGGAGCTGGGACCTGAGTTTGAGTTCAACAGCCAGTAGAGGGAGAAAGAAGAGACAGCACTCAAGGCGGGTCTGAGCATCCGGCTGCATTCCTGGGTGATGAGAACTCAAGCCAGGGCTTGAGGTGGGGAGAACCCAGCGAAGGGTCTGTGACCAATGCCACACACAATGCCAAACACACAAAACAAGCCTGGTCCCGGAGGGGTGGAGCATCACCAGTGAGCAAGTAGGAGGGAGCATGGGAAAAGGAATGGGGTCTCACTATATCAATCTCCATACACATTTTTATAAACTTGACAAGTCTCATTTTCTTCTCCCTCTTGGATGTTCTTCCTTGTCCTCCCCAATGGTTTTCTCCTTATTACAAAGGCAGCTCTGGGTTCTAGTTTCACCTCTCACTACCAGCTGTCCCAGTGTGGAGAAGACCTAGCATCTCTGAGTCTCAGATTCCTGATGTACAGGACGAAGGGACTGGACAACATGAACCATGAAACTCATGGATTCACTCTGTTGAAAAGACGTCAAAAATCATTATACCACATGAACTTTTCACAATGATAGAGAGCGAAGAAAATCTAAATGATTTCAGCATAAAACCAAACCACAGCTAATAAGGGATGGCCTGGGATAGGCTTGGGGCAGGTCAAAACCCTTTCAGACTCCATTTTCTCTTCTACCACCTAAAAATAATAAATCCATCACTCAGGTTTGCTGTGTGGTTTAAGTAAGGTAGCCAAAGCCACTGTGATTCATTAAGTACCTGGCATGCAGTGGGTGTGAAGCAAATGCGGGTTAACTCTGGCTTAGTTCATCTTTCATGGACATCTGTAAATGTGCCATGTTTACTAGTGTCAGTTAACAAAAGATATGCAAATATAATAAAACTGACTGCATAAACTGTTCAGAAATGGACATTTTACAGTTGACATTTTAGAAAAATTGAATGCTTGTGGCTTTGGAGAAAAAACAACAACTATTATACAACAAATCTACTAATTTTTGCTTCTGTAAAGAGCTAAAAAAATGTTTCTCACTCCATCTGACCCCAAACCCCCAGGGGAGTGGGCTTTGCCTTTGAATCTCAAAGCGTATCTGATTTCTTCCAGCCATTAGAGAGTCAAATAAAAAGATGAATTCAGATACAACAGTGAAAGAATAACAACTGCTACTTCAATTCTTCACTTGCACCAATAGACCTAAATCCTTTGAAATACGATCATCAGTGCAATTATGTGTTGAACTGTTGTAAATTAACAAACAGTCATCTGGGAAACATAAAACAAAACTAGTGACAATGTGCTTCTAATTGCATGGGAGATCAGGATATTAGTGATATTTTACATTCTGCTTCATTGCTCACTAAACAGCATATATTTCCATAATAAAGCTTTTCCCAAGTAGAAACAACCATAGGAGTTATAACTCAATTTCCAAGATGAAGAGGAAACCAAAGGGGAAAATGTATACAGTGAAACAATGCCTTTAGTATCTGACAGAAAGGTGGGAGAGGCAGGAGGAGGAAAGCGACCCAAATAAATTTAAATAGTGTCTCTGAAATCATTCTTCAGATTCAAACAGCAAGCTAAACTAATCCCCATTTCCCTATTTAATGGTTCAGTCACCTCTAAATCTCCAGTAATAAAAAATACTGCCTGCTCTTTGCAAGGCTCTGTGCTGGGCAATGGAATCTCATTTTGGTACCTACACAGAGGAAGCCTGGATTAGGCAGGCGACTAACTTCAGCCCAGCAAAGTACAAAACCTACTCAGGACCCACATGCCCTTCACCCAACACCTTAGGACTCTACAAACACAGTGAGAGGCTGCAAATTTCACATGTGGGCACTGGTTTATGCATGCTCTCACAAAGACCACTGTCTTTGTTCCTATTTTCTGATCTCATGAAAATCTGTGGGAAAGGCTGCCCCCTTGTGTTCATTTCAGCTTTGCTATGATGCTTGCTAGAACCAGGACTGACCGGCTACATATGTTTTTTGTTTTTCATCCCATGATGGTTTCAGAGGGCATACTTAGCTCAGTCAACAGCTGTCCAGAAACCAAGGCTGGAGCAAATGAAGATCATTTTGGGGCTTTCAGAGAAAGTGTCAATGATTCTGAGCTAGCTCAAGTCTGAGATCACTATTCTAGACCTCTCTCGGGGCAGCTGGTCCCCAGGCAAGATGAGGGCTGCTTTTTTTTAAAAGTTCCTGCTTGTACGAAAAGGTATCTGGAATCCCTCCAAGTCAAAAGGCCTCTGGTTCTTTGGCTGTCTGAATGTCACCCAAAGCAATCCACAGAAAAGATAGGGCAAGCAGAGTATTGCGGTCAGAAAGCAACTACAGGAAGGTAGGGACACTCAAGACGTGGGCAGTGGTGAAGCAGAGGAGATCCCCGGAAAGCCAGCTGACAGAGAGGCAGAGGCCGTAGGAGATGACCTGACTCAATCTCCTTATTTTATATGAATATAAAGCCACACTCAGATGGTCTCACAGAAGTGATCTATGTGCTGAAGACCCCCTGGCTGTAAATCTACTGTTGTTTCTTATTGCCATATTGGCTAGTTTGGGGTCAGAACTGTGAAGGGTCTTTAACCAATATTATAAATTAAATTTAAGCACCTAGGATGAGATATCAAATTTAGTGGATAGTAAAGAATCAAACATATAGTAAGCAAGAAATAAATGTTATGTTGATGAATACTTGAGGCTATAAAATTAAGAAAATAAAATAAGCAAACAATAGATCACAACATGTTTTTTAAAATGCATTTATTTTTTTCTGTGTAGAGACTTCAGATTCTGAGAAAGGAAGACTTATCCAGAGACATTCGAACCTCTCCCTTCCAGAAGTCCTTCCCTCTCCAAATCCCAAGTGAAATGACCAAAGAAAGGTAACAACTAGGGGCAGGCTGCAGCAACACAGAAAAACGTCTCATCCACACCGCAGAAGCAATCAACCATGAAGCTAGATTAAAGAGGGTCACCTAGATATGCTAGAATTCACTTATGTCACTATGAAAAGAGTTGGTCCTTCCAGAAGTTAAATATAGGTGAGGTCTTGGGCTTTTCAAACAGCCCAGAGTAAGAAGGCCAAGAGCAGACGTCTTTGTCTCAGGGAGACCCTGAAACAGAAGAAACGTCAATTATTGACATTTAATGCACTGGGATGTGATGAAATGATCTCAGAAATATCCAAGAATTGGTAAAACAAAAAAAAAATAATAATTAAAATACTGATAAAAACCAGATTTTAAAAAATTAATACTAGAAAACAATCAAAACAAAACAGTATGGGCAGACAAATACATCATTAAAATAGAAACCAGAATCCAGAAATAGAATGCAGTATGAAAATGGAAAGGCCTAGTATGAAAATGGAAAGGCCTAGTATGAAAATGGAAAGGCCTAGTATGAAAATGGAAAGGCCTAGTATGAAAAT
>NW_006408674.1:5578485-5662470 GCF_000296735.1 Chrysochloris asiatica
GAAAATGGAAAGGCCTAGTATGAAAATGGAAAGGCCTAGTATGAAAATGGAAAGGCCTAGTATGAAAATGGAAAGGCCTAGTATGAAAATGGAAACGGTTTCTCCTCATCTATTAGAACGCTGTTGGTGTCAGGTAGGTTCTGACTCCCAGGGACACCGTGTGGTAGAGGAGAACTGTCCCACAGAAGCAGACCACCAGGTCTCTCCTAGGAAGCCAATGGTGAGCACTCCATATTGGGCCACCAGGGCTCCCTTGCAGGTTAACTATTTAAAATCACTCGGTGACAGAAGTTAAGAGATTAAAATAATGAAATGCTAGGCTTAAGTTACAGCCCTTCATTAGCTCATATCACGGGAAATGGCTTACTAATGGTAAGATGGTCATTCCTTCCAAGTGAATTTAGAAATTCATTTACATAAAACTTACATGTTATTATAGAAATACATATGTATTTCCTGTGGATTTAGGCAGAGATAAAATCTGGAGGGCGTACATTGCACTAATAGTACATAACATCTACAGTAATGATTCTTAGGATATTCCCTCCACCCATATTACTGGAGTTTTATAGTAAGACTATGGTCATGATTTATTTCTATAAATAAAATTAAATGTCTTCCAATGACATTTAATGTACTGGAATGAGATGAAATGATCTCAGATTATTTCTAAGAATTGTTAAAGAAAATTACTGAAATAATGATAAAACCAGATTTTAAAAAGTAGTAGAAATCACCAAAATAAAACATGGGCACCAGAAACCAAAGGCCAGAAGTAGACGACAGTATTAATGGGAATCTACTAAATGACAAAAGTGGTAGCAAAACTCACTGAAAAAAACCACCAACCAACAAAACCATCGGATAAACTATGCTGGCAAATAGCTATCCACCTAGAAGAGGATAAACTTCTCGGAATGGGTAACCTGGTCCATGCTGTGCACAGGAGAGTTAGATACATAAAACATTCAAAACACAAAGCAAGAAAAAATAAAAATGCTAAATTATATAGTTGTTGTTAAGCGTTACTGCGTCGGTTCCAACTCACAGCGACTCTGTACAGGGTTTTTTTTGGGAGCAGGTGGTGAGCTTGAACCGCTGATCTTGCGGTTCAAACCGACCTTGTGGTCCAGTGCATTAGCCCGTAACCCATAGCGCAAGACCAGGACTCCAAATAGTACAGTAGAGAATTAAAAAAACAAAAACAAAGACAGAAAGTATCAGAGGAATTAAGTCCCTAAATGCCACACCTCTGAGAATACTGTGCAAAATAACAGCCGTGGATAGACAAGTTCTCTAGACCATGAGGCAACTGAGTTCTGCCTTCCCTTAGGACACCCTTGGCTTGGAGAACTAGAGAGGAGCTTCTAAGGACATCTGGGGGACAACTTTGGCCTGAAATAATGGAGTATATTCTGGCCATTAACAGAGAAAATAGCTGAAAGGGACTCAAAATTTCTTGGCTTCAGACAGTTTTGCCTTTTTCAGCCATGGAGGTACCTGTGAGTCTCCCAGAACACCTGGGATTTATTGAGGGGACATAAAGCAACCAAACTAAACAAAGAATTTCCAGTGATAATACAACCTTGACTCTGGGGTTTTGGATAATGTTGTAGCATAAAAATAGTTACTTTTAAGGATACCTTATAATTCCTTAATAAAAAATACACAGAACAAGAAAGGATTTTACTCTCATCTACCAAATTCCAGAATACTTATAATGAAAAGGAAGTGGGGTTACAAATAAAGAAAAGTTTCTCACAATCTCTACCTTCTTTTTGTACCTGAGACTATTTTAAACTTTGAAACATGTGATGAGCATAATGAAGCTTCTAGAGGTCCCTCAGGGCAAAGAGTTAACAGAAAGGTTGGCGGTTTGAATGCACCAAACAGTGCCATTGAATAAAGGTCTGGTGATCTGTGTGAAGAAAGATTGTTGTTCAAACCAGCCTTACAGTCCAACGCAGTAACCCACAGCACCACACCAGGTGGTGGTGGTATGCCTTGGAACCAGTTCCAACTCATAGTGAACCTACATAGGGTTTCCGAGGCTGCAAATCTTTACAAGAGCAGAAAGTCTCTTCTTTCTCCCACAGAACGGCTGGTAGTTTCAAACTCCAGACCTACAGTCCAGTAAAACACATCGAGCAGTTCTACTGTGTCACGGATGGGGATATTGACAAGAGACGGAACTGTTTGGTTTGAATTATCACCTCTGCTACTTCCATCTATCGCTTTAAGAAGCTACCAAAAGTTTTGCTTCTTTGTGACTTTGAATAATTAGGATTGAGGGAGAGTCAAGAAACCATTTCAGTAGCAACTACAGTTTCTTTTCCACATACTTTGTTGTTGTTGCTAAGTGTGACAGTGTCAGGATCCGACTCATAGTGACCCTGTACAGGGTTTCCAAGGAGCAGCTGGTGAGTTGGAACTGCCGGCCTTAATGGCCCAAGCCGACACTGCAGTTTACCTCATTAACCGGCAACGCCACACCGGAACACATACTTCTTGTTGTTGTTGTTAAGTGCCATTGAGTCGGTTCTGACCCATAGCGACCCTGGATAGGGTTTCCAAGGAGCAGCTGGTGAGCTTGAACCGCCGACCTAGCAGTTCAAACGGCTTTGCAGCCTGGAGCATTAACCCACATCTTCACACTAAGACTCCAGAACACATACTAGGGGCCTCCAAAAGTTCGTGGAAAAGTCTCCTTATTCTTTAACTCCATTTTCCCACAAACTTTTTGAAGGCCCTGTACACAAGAGGACCTCTTTAACTAGTGTTAACTAGTTGTTGTGGTTGTTGCTATGTGCCACTGAGTCAGTTTCAACTCGTAACAACTTTATGCACAGAGAACTACAACATTGCCCTGTGCCACCCACTGCTGCTGCCACTGTGTCAATCCATCTCATTAGAGGTCTTCCTGTTTCCTACCGACCCTCCATCTTACCAAGCATGATGTTCTTCTTCAGGGACTGGTCCCCCGATACAAGTCCTTATAAAAGTCTCGACATCCTGGCTTCTAAGGAACATTTTGGTTGTACTTCTTCCAAAACAAATCTGCTTGCTCTTCTGGAAGTCCATAGTACTGTTAATATTCTTCTCCAACACCATAATTCACATGCAGCGTTTCTTCTACGGTCTTCCTTATTCACTGTTCAACTTTGGTAGTTATATAAAGTGATTAAAAATATCACAGTTTGGGTCAGGCACACCTTAGCTCTCAAACTGATCTCCTTGTTCTTTAACACCTTAAAGAGGTCTTTTGCAGAAGACTTGCCCAATGCAATACATTGTTTGCATGAATACTGCTTCCATGAATGTTGATTGTAGGTACACGCACAATGAAATGTTTGATGACTCAATCGTTTCTCCATTCATCATGATGTTATTAGTCCCGTTGTGAAGAGTTTTGTTTTCTTTACATTGAGTCATTATCCATATTGAACGCTGAGATATTTTATCTTCGTCAGAAAATATTTTAAGCCGTCTTTGCTTCCAGCAAACAAGGTTGTCTCATCTGCACATTACAGAGGTTGTCAATGTTGAAGTCACGTTCTTCTTCATATAATCCAGTTTCTTAGATTATGTCCTCAAATTGAGTAAAATGAAAGGACACAATTCTTTCCTAATTTAAAAATCATTCAGAATCAGCTTGTTCTATTCTAAGGACTGGCTGCTGGTCTATGTATGGGTTCCTCATAAACACAATGAAGTGTTCTCAAATACCCATTCTTTGCAATGTTAGCTACATTTTATCATGATCCACACAATAGAAAATCCTTGCACAGTCAATAAAGCACAATTAAATCTCTTTCTGGTATTCTCTGCTTTCAGCCAAGATCCATCTGACGCCAGCAATGATATCCTTTAGTTCACTATATTCTTCTGAATCCAGCTTGAACGTCTGGCAGCTCACTATTGACGTACCACTGCAATTGTTTCTGATTTATCTTCAGAAAAATTTGTTTGCACGTGATATTAGTGATATTGTTAAATGGATTTCATAGGATTCCCTTTCATTGGAATGGGTACAGATATGCAATGCTTCCGATTGGTTGGCCAAGCAATTATCTTTCAAATTTCTTGTCACAGATGAGTGAATGAGCCTCTCGTGCTGCATCAGTTTGTAGAAAGACTCAATTTGTATTCCATCAATTCCTGGAGTCTTGCTTTTCGCAGTTTAGACTTCTTCCTTTAGTGTCACTGATTCTTGATCATACGCAACCTCTTGAACTAGCTGAACATTGATCAATTTCCTTTTGGTACAGTGACTGTGTATTCCTCCCATCTTCTTTCATTTTATTTTTAAAAAACTTTTATTGTGAATTGAGTGATAGTTTCCATGGGACAACATCAGTTTTACACTTGTTTCACTGTAATGATCACATTCTCCTCCATGCATCATCATTCAACAGTATTTGCTTCTATTCCTTCTGTTGTTGTTTTGTTGTTGTTTTGTATGTACACAAAAACATTTAGGAATATATAATCATTTAAACAACCAATGGACACATTCTGCAAGCCTGCCTCCTGGCTGCAAGCACACAGTCTTTCTCTTTCTATGATTCTAGAGTCTTCAGCTGCTCTCTCTATCTCTCCGCGTCTTCATCTCTGCCTCCATCTCTGGATAGGGTCCCACATTCTGCTTGTGTTCTTTTCCCTTGATGGTTCTAGGGTCCTCTGTTCCTAGACTGTAAGATTAACTATTCCCTACTTTTTATTAAAAAACGTCGACTTTCACAGTTGTGACAGTCACAATTGTTGTTGTTAGGTGCCATCGAGTCGGTACTGACTTTCAGATCCCAATCTCCAGTAATTACCAATACATCTTGATTGCATGTTTGGGCAACTTCAGACTTAAGAAGTTGGCAGAATCTTCAGTTTCATTACCACTGACTTTCGAGACTGGTGTGCAAATTTGAAATAATGGTTTTAACTGGTTGTCCTCCTTGTTAGTGCTGCCCAGTCGGTTCCAACTCACAGTGACCTTTTACAGGGCTTCTGAGGAGCAGCTGGTAAGTTTCAACAGCCAACCTTGTGGTTCACAGTCCAGTGCTGATCCCATAGTGCCATACCAGGAGTGTAGTTGTCCTTGTAGGCATACGGATATTATTCTATCACATACAGTGTTGTACTTTAAGATAGATCTTGAAATGTAACACCTGATGATGAATGCAATGGCATCCCTCTCTAACTTGTCATTCCCAGCATATTAAGCCACATATATGATTGTCAGATTCAAAATGGTTTATAGGATTACTGATCTCTATGCACTCCATTTCATTTTTAACAACTTCCAATTTTCCTACATTCATACATCATACATTCCATGTTCTGATTATTCATGGATGTGTACAGCTGTTTCCCCTCATTTTGAGTAGTGCCACCTCAGCAAACGAAGCTCTCAAAAGTTTTACACCAGGTGCATCATCACAGTCAACTCGACTTTGAAAAGGCAGCAGCTTTGCCCCAGTTGTATTCTGAGTGCTTTGCAATCTGAGGGGCTCATTTCCTGGCAGTGACAATATGCTAGTCATACTCATGTTTTATATCCCACTGCTATTCATAAGGCTTTCAGCGGTAACCATTCAGAAGGAGTCTGCTTCTCCTTCTTCCTAGCCTGTCTTAGTCTGGAAGCTCCACTGAAAGCCGTCCACCACGGCTGCCCCTGCTGGTATTTCAAATAGTGGTGGCAGAGCTTCCAGCATCACAGCGACACGCACGACACCGCAGTAGGAAACAGTGTCAGGTGAATAGTGAAAGTTCACTAGAACAAAGCACTTTCCTTCACAACATTTTTTGGTGGCATGCTTGAATTTTTTGCTTGGATAAAAATAATTGCATTTAAATAAATGACATGTTTTAATTTAGAAAGGCATTCTTTAATCTTCAAAATTACGTGCTTCACTTATAATTTGTTTAATGTATGATTTTAGTGGCCTATTAATTAATGGCAATTACTTTCCATGGAAAACAATGCTGACAGCCAGGGTGCTTGATTAACATTTAGATTTCTACTGTGTTTCTGAAGCAAGATAAAGTGTATCATCCCAATGGATCTTGGCAGCTGCCCTCCATCTTGTAATCAAGGAAACTAAAGATCAGACTCTCTAAGAATCTTGCCCAAAGCTACAAAGCTAGAAAGCAGCTGAGCTGGAATTTAACTCTGAATGTCATCTTCCAAACCATATACTTTCATGTCTCCACAAAATTCTATGTAATAAATTCTATAAGCTTATATGTCAAGGGAAAACATTTAACACTCGTTTCCTTTCTATTTGAAAGTAAAAAGAATTAGGTGATATTTAAGAAATAAAAAGGTATAAAGAAAAACAAAACAGACAATTTGAGCCCACAACTGATCTTAAAGGCGCTCTAGTGGCACAGAGGTTAAAGTGCCAGGCTGCTAAACACCATTTTGAACTCATTTATTTTTATGTATCTTTCCTTATTGTATGTTCATTATATCTGTTCCTAAACAATATACAGCATTTACATGTTTATAACTCTACACAGGGGAACATGGTGGCTATATACGATAAGCATTGGACTGCAAACCACAAGGAAAGCAGCTTGAGCCCATCAGCCTCTCAGCAAAGATAAGGCTTTCTGCTCCTGTAAAGATTCATAGCCTCAGAAACTCGAGAGACGGTTGCTGTAAGCTGAAACTGATTCCATGACACTTAGCAACAGCAACCTCTAAAAACACACTCAGATGGTCTGCAACTGATCTGCTTTTTATTGTTATTTGTGAAATAATTAATATAGACAGTATAGTTCATTCATTTTTCACTTGTACATAATATACCACTTTATGAGTACATCATAATTTATTTACTCATTCTGTCAATGAATATTTAGGTTGCTTTCCATTTACTTTCTGCCATCATAAACAATGCTGCCACGAATATTCTTATGTTGTTGTTGTTGTTAGGTGCCATCGAGTCGGTACCGACTCATAGCGACCTTATGCACAGCAGAACAAAACACTGCCCGGTCCTGAGCCGACCTCACGATCGTTGCCACGCTTGAGCCCACTGATGCTGCTACTTGGCCAATCCATCTCGCTGTATGTCTTCCTCTTTTTCTCTGACCCTCCACCTTACCAAACATGATATCCTTCTCCTGCAGCTGGTCCCTCCTGACAATATGTCTGATGTATGAGAAACGAAGTTTGGCCATCTTGGCCTCCAAGGACCACTCTGGCTGCACTTCTTCCAAAGTAGGTGTCTCCATATTTGTAACTATAATGGTTTCTCTAAGATCTGTACGTAGAAGTGGAATTAGTACATCTTGGATGAACACACTCTTCAAAGTAAGAAAACAGTACCAATTTAGGCCAACGGTGTTCCACTGCTCCAGAGTCACCAGAACAAAGGATCAATACTGCCAGGTGCTACTGCCTGGGGTTCTTCTAATGAGGAAAGGAAGATTCATAGTGACTTAGATGCAGCTCTTTAATTTCTCCTGCATCTAATGGGTCTGTCACTTATGTTGATCGTATTTTAGGTTATACTCCAGCCACATATTTCACCATCTAATATCATCTTCCTACAAATCATATCATTTATCTTCTCTGAAAAGACTCAAAGAGATATCAAGCTTTCCTAATCATGGCCTTCACTCAAAATTCAGGATTCCTGCCATCAAAGAAGCCCTAGTGGGGCTGTGGGCGAGGCTCTGGGCTGGTAACAGCAAGCTCGGCATTCAAAGTCACCAGGCACTCTACAGGAGAAGCCTGAGGCTGTTTGCTGCCATAGAGACACAATCTCAAAAACCCTGGACAGGTCACCAGGAGTTGGAATCAATTCAATGACAGTGGGTTTGGTTTTTGGTTTGCAATCACCCAAAATCAGCATCCCCAAAACTACTCTCCTAGTCTCTGAAGAAGTACCCTGCTTTTTTGAAATTTTATTTAACCAATTTACCTATACCCCCACCTAAAAAAAAAAAAAAACTAATTGTGTGCACAATGTTATTTATTTCCTCTGAATCAGTCCCTAAAGATAAAATGTACATAGCAAAGGATAGAGTTATTTTTCAGGATCATTTTTAAGACCATTGGTACACAATACTATGTTTTTCTTATTAAGTGCCATCGGGTTGGTTCCGACTCACAGCAACCCTGTATAGGGTTTCCAAGGCTTTCAATCTTTGCTGGAGTAGAAAGCCTCATTTAACTCCCACCCCAAATGCATTGTATCTGTTTAAGGGCATAAATGAGTATACTTATTGATCTTCTTTAGGCGCCTCCCGGTGATTGATTTATCTGTTCAGATACATTAGATTTGGCCATGTCAACAAGAAGACTATTGTATATATTATCAAAGGGTCTCTTCTCAATCTTCAATAAACCATTTACAGGAGTCAGACTACTTCCCCTTCTGTCACATGCCCAAAATACTAGGACTGGGTCAAATGTTGCACTATCAGTTTCTCAAACTTGACCTCTGCCTGGCCATTATCATCCACTCTTTCCTACTTTCTATATCTGACATTTGACCTGCTCAAATCTGATCACTTTAGCTAAATTCCAGGTTCCAGCTTCACTGGACTGTCAAGCCTTGGTGTAGTAACTATGCAGATACCTAACTACGCCACTCACAAGTGTCTTTCCAAAATCTCATTTAAGTAGAAGTTGGGAGTATAGCATACTCATCAGAGTTCTAGAAACAACTGTGCACATTTTCATACATGATATATGGAATAAGCTTGGTGGATAAAAAGCACAAATGGCAGCGATGAAATTAAGCCTTATCAGCTGAGTTTGCCAGAGATGCTCTCTGGAAAAGAACCTGCTCTCTCCTTCCCAACCAAAAAGCAAGCAAGGGTCTACCATTCCAAAGAAGATGGTTTCAGTGATGTTTCTTCCAGGCTTACACTAGGGCAACCCCAAACAGTCCAAGAATGGGCTGGACTCCATCCCTGAACGGCACTCTATGCAAATGTACTAGATTATCTATGTGAATATAAAGTTCCAAAACTAACACAAAAAGACTTTGCAAAGAATAGTAACAGTAAGATATTATCAAGTTACCTCAATATCCAAAGAGGCACAGTTGTTGGTTTATGACTGCTATTATCAAAGTTATAAGGACCTGAAAACTCCTGTGCCATGCAATATGTTCCACAGAATAGAAAACATGTAAAACTATTCACTAATTTGTTTTGGTGGTGGTGGTGGTTATGTGTCATGGAGTCGGTTCTGACTTATAGCAACCCTGCATAGGGTTCTTGAGGCAGTAAATCTTCATGGGAGCAGAAAGCCTCATCTTTCTCCTGAAGAACGGCTGGTAGTTTTGAATTGCTAACCTTGAGGTTAGTAGTGTTATGCCCAGAATTCAGGGTCCCCAAAGACCACCCAGGAGCCGTGTACCGATGCAAATACATAAGGGTTGTTTAATCAAGCTCGAGCCAGGTCTCTAACCTTATCCGATGCATCGGAATAGGGAAAGAGCCTCGAATTCATTGTCTGCAGGGTTTTTATAGAGTTTTCAAACAGCTCAGGTTTCTCAGCTTTATAATCTTTGGATTGGTTAACAATTGGCAAACTATAAGATGTTACAGTTTAATTGGTCAGGACTGGTGGTCTTTGTTCTTAGGCTGTTGTTGTTGTTAAGTGCCGTTGAGTCAGTTCTGACCCATAGCGACCCTGTACAGGGTTTCCGAGGGTGTAAATCTTTACGGGAGTAGAAAGCCTCATCTTTCTCCCGCGGAGCAGCTGGTAGTTTCGAACCACTGACCTTAAGGTTCGCAGCCCGATTCGTAACCACTACGCTACCAGAGCTCCTTAGGCTAGGGTAAAGGAAAACATCTGGCCTCTGGCCTTGAGCTGCCTGGCTATTTATACATATATCATTTTCTTGGAGCTAGAGGACGTGTTCAGGCTAATGTACAGAATGGAGATTGACCTTGTCTCTGGAGGGAACTAAAAACTGAGGCCTTGTCTATTTAAAATGCTTTCCTGAGCCTGACTAGAGTTTAGTCAAGCAGTCTCTAGGTAGGCAAAATCAGGTAAAATCAGTTTGGTCCTTACAGTAGCCTGACTCATAACCACTATGCTTCAGCAGCTAGTATAATGCAGTTACTTACACTCCATAAACAATAAATACACACACACACACATGCGTGCCCACATAAAAACCAAACACCAGGAGGACTTAAAAAAATATAAACATTTAACATAAAATACTACCAACCAATTGAGTTCAATTATTCTACTACTGTACTTCAAGTATGTGAGTTCTGGTGTGGCACTGCAAAACAGTGCGCTGGACCACAAGGTTGGCAGTTCAAACCCACCAGCCGATCCTCAGAAACCCCATACAGGGTCGCTATGAGCTGGAACCGACTTGATTATATACTTAATA
Organism: Chrysochloris asiatica; assembly: GCF_000296735.1. Taxonomy (NCBI): domain Eukaryota; kingdom Metazoa; phylum Chordata; class Mammalia; order Afrosoricida; family Chrysochloridae; genus Chrysochloris; species Chrysochloris asiatica. The sequence continues at coordinate 5,588,856 of NW_006408674.1, forward strand.
ACAACATACTTGAAATACACTTATCAAATGGCTCATTATAAGGCTACAAAACTGGTTTGACATTATATAAATTGTTAATATAATTCATGCCATCAGTGGGTTGAAAGAGCACAACCACATAGCTCATCTGAAAGATATGGAAAAGGCTATTTGGTAAATCTCAGTATCTATTCAAATTTTAAAAATTAACCAGCTAAGTAGAAACTTACGGGTACTTTCTTTTCAATAGTGAGACAATCCAGCTCAATTTACATTCAACAGCATTATCTCAAGGTAACATACTGGAGGGAGGACTTCTACCATCTAAGGAATAAACAATGTAGAAAGACAAAGATTCCTATGAATACTACTATTCTTGTTCAGAGCCCTGGAGACAGCTCCAGTTCAGAGCGCCCATGTACAGGGTTTCCTAGACTTTAAACATTTGCGGGAGCAAAAGCCTCACCTTTCCCCCACGGAGCAGCTGGTGGGCTTGAACTGACTTTAGCTTCCATGGACTTTTTATTTTCTGGAGTTTTTGTTTCCCTACTAACCTACTTAACTAATATTTAAAAATTTTTTTAGAAGTTTTAGCAAACAAATTTAACCAAGCAGAAGAAGCTATCAAACTCACCAGCCACTCCTCAGAAACCCTATGAGTTGGAACTGATTCAAGGACACTTCAGAACAACATAATATTCTGATGCTAAGAATGCATCAGAAAAGTTCAGTATCTATTACTGGCTGATTTTGAGCTCTTCTAAAAGTTATATTTGGAGTCCTGGTGTGGTGCTGTGGGCTAGTAAGTCAGACTGCACGGTCGTTTGAACTGCAAGGTTGGTGGTTCAAGCGCACCAGCTGCTCCTTGGAAATCCTATATAGGGTCACTATGGGTCGGAATCGACTCGCTGGCACTTAACAACAAAGTTATGTTCAAGTCTTAGCCTTGCCTCATGTCTTCCTGGCCCAGTGAGAGTGGCCTTAATGAGAATGAAGGATTTGCACAGGTAATCAGTTAAATTAACATAAGGCCTTACTAGAGTAGGGAAGGACAGTAAAACTGAGGACAGAGACATGCAGGGAAGAACACCATGCAGTGAAGGCAGCAGACAATCGTGGCAGACTGGCATTTTGCTGCCGCAAATGAAGGATCACTGAGGGTTATGAGAAGATGGAGAGACAAGGTGGGGTATTATCCTAGAGCTGATACCGTGAATTTGGACTGCAGGCCTCTCCAAAATTATGAGCAAATAAATGTCTATAGGTTTAAACTATGCAGTTTGTGGTTACATAGTCACAGCAACCCTTGGAAGTGAATATAGTATCTGTCCGTGATCAAAACAGAGCAGAATACTCTGCTAGCATGACACATTAAGAATGTACCGAGAGACAACAGAAACTGAGACAATACACTCTCAGGGATATTTCTATTATTGTCAGGAAGTAATTAGGATATTAGTTTCAGGAGCTCTGGTAGTGCAGTGGTTACAAATCTGAAGGTCAGCAGTTCGAAACTACCAGCTGTTCCGCGGGAGAAGCATGAGGCTTTCTGCTCCCGTAAAGATTTACAGCCTCAGAAACCCTGTGCAGGGTGGGTCACCATGGGTCAGAACTGACTCGGCGGCACTTAACAACAACAACAATTAGGATTTATCATAGTCTGACTGTTGTTGTTGTTAAGTGTCATTGAGCCGGTTCCAACTCATAAAGACCCTATATAGGCTTTCCAAAGAACAGCGGGCGTGTTTGAATCACCAACTTTGTGGTTAGCAGTTCAGTGCTTATCCTACAGCACCATACCAGGAGTTTTAGGATAGTCTGATAGATAACAAGAAAATGAAAATACATAAGAAACACAACTATTAGTGAAACAGGAGAGTAAAATATCTGTAAAAGAAAATCCATTAAACTTAGTTTCAACTATTATACGATTAAAACTCTGTAAGGTTGCTAATTATACAGCAATTCTTGATGAGGTGCTGTAGGGTCAGCACTACGAACCACTAGGCCGGCAGTTCAAATCCACCAGCTGCTCCTCGGAAACCGTACACAGGGGTTCCTGAGTTGGAACTGACTCAACGGCACTTCACAGCAACAACAAAGTACAAATATTAATAGTATGGGGTGGCTTAAAAATTCATGAGTAGTAATAGTTAAAGTATTGTGAAAGTACCAAAAAAAAACCCGAGTTATGAGTCACAAACTACTGAGATTTCCCTCGAAATAATCAAGTCAAATGAAATCTGTTCATAAAAGCTTTCAAAGGCTCTTGACTCCTTTGTTAACCCTCCTGACTTAAGGAAGCGCGCGCACACGCACACACACACACACACACACACACACACACACACACACACTTCCTATAGATCCAGCAACTAATCAAGGCAAAACCAAAACCAGTTCAGAAGTACGCTAATTAATATTTATTAATTTCCTCATGCTGAGAAGAGCATCATGTTTCCTCTCAGAATATGTTCCTGAACTTTTAAAGATTTAACCATCTGGAATAGATCTGAAAGTTTACATGAAAAGGCTAAAGATGTGGAATCCTAATTCAATTTCCCCTCACATTTTAAAATAGCAGTCTGCAGCAAACATTTATTTTTAGAGATAGTCTCACTAGGGAACTGAGTAAAAAGCTATTTTGTGTTAAACACGGTGAGTTCTATTCGGTTCCATCTATCCTGATTTTAGAGTCCTGGTGTGGCACTGTAGGATAAGCACTCGATTGCAAGGTTGGCAGTTCAAACTCACCAGCAGCTCCTCGGAAACCCTACACAGGGTCGCTATGATTCCAAATTATGAGTCCGAACAGACTCAATAGCACTTAACAACAACAACAACCCAGTTTTGGAGTCATGGTGCATCACTGTAGGATAAGCACTGTACTGCAAAGTTGGTTTGAACCACAAGGCCAGTGGTTCAAATCCACCAGCTGTTCCCCGGTAACCCTATACAGGGTCACTATGAGTCGGCACTGACTCGACAACAATTAACAGCAACATCCCAAGTTTACAAACTTCAGGTAATATTTAAGTAATTTTAACCTTGTAACGCACCTATTTCTAGAACACAAAATCTACTCTACACTTCTCAGTCAGTACAAATTCTCTAAATGAGTTCTTCTTCTTGCTATGTGCCATTGAGTTGGTTCTGATTCTGTACACGGATTCTGAGAAGTGACTAAGGGTTTGAACCACCGACTGTGTGGTAAGCAGTCCAGTGCTTATCCTACAGTGCCACACAGTGAGTTATTGCTGAGTTCAAATGTGAAATTTGTATTTAATGACATAATGTTGAATTGCTTATGAATGTCATATATGCTTTCACTTGTTTCTTCAACAAAAATGTTCAACTGTACTTAGTCAATCTGACTCTACCATTTCCAGTAAAAAGTATATGGGTATCGGCCACAGTGCATTCTACTATTTTCTTCTTCTTTTTAACTTTATTTGCATCAAAGTTTACAGAGCTAATTTGTTTTCCATTCAACGACTTATACACACTTTGTTTCCTGCCATTGCGTGCAATTCCCTCTAAGGGACAGCACTCTTCCCACGTCCTCTCTGGGTCCCCACTTCCATTTGGCTCTTCTTCCTTGCCACTTTCTGCCTTCTGAACTTTGTTCTAGGGCACATGTTACCCTGTTGGCCTTGCACAGGTTTTCCTCCCTAGTGTTACTGTTCACTTTACAAACCTGTCTGCTGTTTGAGGAACGCTCCCCTCAGGAGGTGGGTTCAGTTCCAGGCTTGATGAATGAGTGTCCAAGAACCGCAGTCTTGGGGTTGCTATCAGTCTGTACTGGTCTATTTTATGACTGAAGATTTTTGTCTCTCCCTCTCTTTCCAGGAACTGCTACTCTGATCCTGAGCAGAGCAGTTGGTAGTGGCAGCTAGGCACCATAAAGTTCTTCGAGTCTGGGTCTCAGGATAGTGGAGTCAGCTGCTTACTCATTAAATACTGATCACAACTTTTTCCTTCAGGTTAACATGTCTGTAAGTCTGTCCTGGTAGAGTACAGACCTGTCCTGATAGGCTTAATGAGTGACATGTGCCTGCCACTGGTCTGCTAAAATACAAAGGGAAACAAGAAATCATGTAGTTACGTGTATCATGTTGTAGTTATGTGTATCATGTGGTATGATTAATGTTGTGGTTGCTTTAAAGCACACCCCCAAACTCCCCTCCCTTTGAATATTAGCTAGTCTTAGTGACTCGCTTCTAATAAGCAGAAGGGGGGCTGACTTAGCTTGGAGGCAAGGTCATAAAAGCTGATATAATTTCTTCCTGACTCTCCCTCTGAGGATGCTCACCTATAGAATCCCATCACCATGCTGTGAGGAAGGAACCAAGCATATGGAAAGGCTACAGGTTCCAGTGAAGGTTCAGCCGGGCATACCAGTGAAAGAACCTTCATGATTAGAGATCCCAGGCTTGAAGCTGCCTCAATTGATCCAATCCCACAGCACCACACCAGGACTCCAAAACCGGGATACTGTTGTTAAGTGCTGTTGAGTCGGTTCTGACTCATAGTGACCTTCTAGGTAGGGTTTCTGAGGAACGGCTGGTGACTTGGAACTGCTGACTTTGCAGTTCAAACAGACCTTTCAGTCCAGTGCTTACCCTACAGCGCCATGTGCTACTGTCCCCACCAAACTTTGCCCAAATTACAGATCTGTAAACAAAATAAAAGTTGTCTTGTGTTCAGCCACTAGGTTTTGTTGTTGTTAGCTGCTCTTGAGTCAGTTCAGACGCTATTGGTAGAGTCCATGAAGAGCAGGACTACTCCTCCTAGCCTGAGTACTTTACTTTTGTAGCATGAGTTGGAATTAATTTGAGGGCAGGAGGTTTTGGTTTTATTTTGTAGCAACAAGTAATAAGAACACGCAAATTCTAATCATGAAACTCAGCCATCTTATTCTTTACATTTCAAACACACCTGAAAAGAAAAACCCATTTCAAAGAAAACAAAGGTGCCCTGACATGCCTCTTCAGGATGGACACCGTAGTGACCCGATGGCTGGAGTCCCTGCATCATTACCATCAGCAACCAGCTTGCTTTATCACCTGGCTCTTGGCTTCCCACCTCTTCACACACCAGACGCTTGGCCTTCTTTTCTGTTCTGTTCATAACTGACTCCTAACTTTAGAAAACTGTTTTTATTAAACACCCTGGCTTAACTGTTGCTACTGCTACACGAGCTCCAAGTTTTAGTCACTGAACAAGTACATTTTGTCTAAACAGATAACTATGAATCTGATGCTGGAAACTAGTTCAAAGTGCTTTGATGAAGCCATTCAACTGGGTTATCAATCCAACCAAATTACCACATTAAAACACTGTTCCTTCTAACAAACACAAGGGAGGGAAATATCTTAATTTCTAAAATTCTAAGAAATGCAAGCCTGAAAAGCTAAAAGCTAGAAGGAACCTTGAAGATAAGTCTACTTTTGACTTTTTTTCCAACCAGCAGGTAACTGTCTTGAATCAAGGAGGACTTTTTATGCCATATATACTACAAATTTTTACTTCACTTGATCCCCATATGTCATCCTGCCACTCTATTCAATATTGTGCTGGAAGTCTTAGCAAGAGCTATACAGCAAGATAGGGAAATTAAAGGCATCCAAATTGGCAAAGAGGAAGTAAAACTCTCTCTATTTGCAGATGATATGATCCTCTATGTAGAAAACCCAAAGACTCAGTAAAAAAGCTACTGACCTCATTGGAAGATTCAGCAAAATGGCAGGATGTAAGATCAACATACAAAAATCAGCTGGATTCCTCTATACCAAAAATGACAGCGTTGAAAAGGACATTAGGAAAGCAATACCATTTACAATAGCCACCCAAAGGATGAAATATCTAGGAATAAATGTAACCAGAGAAACAAGGACCTATACAAAGAAAACAACAAAACACTACTGCAAGAAACCAAAAGAGACTTACAAACATGGAAGAATGTACCACGCTCCTGGATAGGAAGACTTAACATTGTGAAAATGTCAATACTGCCCAAAGGAATTTACACATATAATGCAATCCCAATCCAGATTCAAACGAGTCTTCAGAGAGATGGAAAAAACAATGACAAACTTTATATGCAAAGGAAAGAGACCCAGGATAAGCAAAGCACTGCTTAAGAAGAAGAAGCTTGGAAACCTCTCACTCCCCAACTTAAAAATTTACCACACAGCTACAGTGGTCAAAACAGCTTGGTACCGGTACAATCAAAGATACAATGATCAATGGAACAGAATCGAGAATCCAGAAATTTACCCATCCACATATAGTCAATTGCTTTTTGACAAAGTACCTAAATACATTGCATGGGGAGGGGATAGTCGCTTCAGCAGATGGTGCTGGCATAACTAGAATGCAATATGCAAAAGACTGAAACAAGACCTTTACCTCACACCTTATACAAAACCCAACTCAGCATGGATTAAAGACCTAAATGTGAATCCCAGAATTATGAAGGCCATCAATGAAAAAACAGGGACAAATGTGAGGGCACTAATTTAGGGAATACACAGACTACCAGACATTTTGAAAACTACAGAAACAAAAGTGGACAAAGTAAGATTACTGGGACATACTAAAAATTAAAAACTTAAGTGCATCAAAACATTTCACCAGAAGTGTAAAAAGGGAACCCACAGAATGGGAAAAAATCTTTTGCAATGACACATCAGACAAGGGGCTCATTTCTAAAATATATAGGAAATTATAACACCTCTACAAAAAAAAGACAAATAACCCAATTAAAAAATGGGCGCAGGACATAAACAGACACGTCACCAAGGAAGAGATCCGGGCAGCCAACAAACATATGAAGAACTGTGCACACACACAGCACTGCCCTACCTAGCACGTTTCCTGGAGGCACTTCCTCTAGCTCTTCCAGCTCTCTTCCCATCAGAAGATACAGGTTTTCCAGAGCGCAGCATGCCATGTGAGGTACCGGGGGGAGCTCATCAGCTGGGGTGGAGAAGCCTAACGGTACCTGGGCAAAGAAAACATTTGACTCAAGTTAGAAAACATTAAGTAAAAATACTTTTTAGTACTTACAAAATCATTTATATTCAAAAGACAGGGTACAGCCACATTACTTTATGAATATAATTTTTAAAGAGTGAAAACCTCTCAAACACTAAAAATTTGTCAAGGAGCTCATATAATTGTAAGCTTTCCAGCCAAGTAACATAAATTCTGCTGTGACCTGAACACCACTTTAGTTGAATACAAAATTCCTGTAAGTAACCAACCCTGCTCCACAGGGTTCCCAAAGAAGTCAACTGCTGAATCTTTCTCCCGCAAAACCGACAGTCCCTGGCTATTTACGTGAACCATGGTGTGATTTCCAGGGGCCAGCTCTAGTGACCAGTGGTTATTATGGTAATATTCATCATTACTGTCATCCCAAATGGGTTTTTATCTGATTACAGTGTCCTTCATGCATGCAGAAAGGGCTAGGGCTAGTACTGAGTAATAGATGAAAATGATTAGCTGTTAAGACGCAATAAAAATGCCATGACAGGGCAAATGCCTGTCGTGACATGGAAGAAAACATGCTATGAAATATCAGCTACAGTGATGAGAACACAGAGTACACACACAGCACAATATGCTGCAAGGCTAACAGATTTATGGTATCTCCTTATAATTAGTCTTAAGGAGATATTGCCTCAAGTTAGTCAAGTCTTGAGTTGCGTGAAGCCATCAGAAATAGGAACATAGTCAAAAAGTATGGCTACTTGGGTTACGGTTCATACATACATGGGTTTATTCTAAACAAAACATGCTTAGACATCTGTGATCAACAGATGGCGCTCAGTGTTCTCTCTGTAATATACCTGTCTGAGTTTCCTTAGGATCCAACAAAAAAAATCCCAACAACAAACAAACCAAAAGATTCAATCCAAACAGCAGTTTCATGGGCATCTGCTGGTCAGAAACAATTGAGGCAGTGGACAACACAGGGCAACCGTGGGGTTTACTATAAACAAGTTTTCAGAAAATGAAAAATTGCACTGATGAGGAAAAGGCCAGGAAAGTTGCACCTAGACATTTTTTCCCATCGCAACAATGCACCTGCTTATTCTTCAGTAAGAGCTGTCCTAGGTTCAAGCTCACCAGCTGCTCCTCGGAAACTCTATACAGGGTCACTATGGGTCGGAACCGACCCGATGGCACTTCACAACAACAGGAGAATTCTGTTGGTGAGCCTTGCCCCATCTTCCCTACAGCCGATCTTGCCCCTTCAGGCTTTCTTTTTGTTCCCCAAACTAAAACCATTTCAAGGAAACAGAATCTGAGTCCCGTGAAGCTACCAATACTGCTGTTTGGCGATGGTGTAAACTGAAAAGCACAAGATTCCTTGGACAAGGGATAGAGAGATGGAAACACCGACTTCAAAGTATACAGACCAGACAGAGGACATGTCAAGAAACAAGAGTTTTATATTTTGACATATTTATTCAATAAAAGGTTCTATGATTTTGTAGCAATATTTTTTACTTACTCTCACATAGCCTTTACATAAATATTGTAGTTGTTGTTATGTGCGGTGGAGTCAGTTCTGACTCATAGCGACCCTGTACAGGGTTTCCGAGGCTGTAAATCTTTACAGGAGCAGAAAGCCTCATCTTTCTCCGGCAGAACAGCTGGTAGTTTTGAACTGCTGACCTTGTGGTTTATAGCCTGATTCATAACCACTACGCTCCCAGAGCTCCTTAAGTACCTTGAAAGTATTCTAATCAACCAACCAACATATCCTTGGTACCCATAAGGCCAAGGTATGTTTATGATAGTGCTAAGAGAAAAGATGTCTACAATAGTTCCTTACCTCATCCTCTCAAAACCAGCTACTCTGAGACACAACATCGACAAAGTAATTACAATACAAACAGAGAGTGACTCACAAAGATGCAGTTCTGGCAAGTACATTCATAAAAACCCAGAGCGGGGAGAGGCAGTGTAGAGACCACCCACTCCATGAGAGATGGTCTTTCAGACAACATGCTATGTTCTCAATGTGCACATTCTGATAGGGTGAGAGCTTTAAAGACACTTAGAAAGCAGTAAAAGAGATGAGAGTTGGGTAGGAGGAAACAGAACTAGCCAAACACAATGTGATCATGGACTTAAAACTGTAGACAAATCTTTACAATTGTGGCACTGTAGGACAAGTACTGGACTGCTAATCACAAGGTGGGCAGTTCAAACCCACCAGCACTCATTCCGTGGGAGAAAGCTGAGGCTGTCTGCACAGCCTCAGAAACCCTGGTGTCTGGGGCTGCTGTGAGTGGCAATAGACCCAGGGACAGGGAACGGTGACAAAGTGACACAATACAAGTACACTACTTAACTGTACTTCAACCCAGCAGCAACAGACAACAAAAACTTTGAAATGCTAACTTTCATAATGCAATAAAATATAAAAGCATTAGGAATAAATCTAACCAAAAGCTATTCAGGATCTTTATGAAGAAAATTCTAAAACTTTAATGATGAAATAAATGGATAAATATACTAAGTACATCCATGGATAGGAAGATTATATATTGAAATAGTTAATGCTAAACTGATTTAAAAGGAGCTCTGGTAGTGTAGTGGTTACGAATCGAGCTGCTAACCTCAAGATCAACAATTCGAAACTACCAGCTGTTCCGTAGGAGAAAGATGAGGCTTTCTGCTCCCGTAAAGATTTGCAGCCTTGGAAACCCTGTATGGGTCACTATGAGTCGGAACCAACTCCACGGTACTTAACAACAACAACAAACTGATTTAAAGTAATTTTAATCAAAATCTCAACAGGGCTTTTCATAGTACCTAACTGTAAAACTTGGAAACCCTGTGCAGGGTCACTATGAGTCAGAACCGACTCCATGGTACTTAAACACAAGAACAACTGCAAAACTACATAGAAGAACAAAGAGATAAAAATAAATAAGACAAAATAAAACAAGATAGAAAGACTTAAGTCTTTTAGGTTTCAAAAGTTTTGGAAAGCAAGGTAGCACTGAACAGAGAAAGTAAAAGACAGAAGGAAAAATACAAGCGTTCAAGTGACTAGAAGCGTTAACTGATGGTACATGGAGGGGACTGCAATCACTATAATTAAACGAAGTATATATTTGTTGAATGTAAAACTGGTGATCTGCTTTGTAAACCTTCACTCAATTCACAATAAAAAATTATAAATAAATAAAAAAAAAAGGAAGAGAAAAAAACAAGCCAACAACAAAGGAAAAAATTGCTTGAAAAATTAAACAGTAAGAAATTGGAGAAAAAAAAATGAAATCTACTAATCCAGAAACAGACATACATGTGAAACTTAATTTATGACAGAGCAGACTAAATAGGTGATGAATGAATGAATCATGAATGAAGAATTATGAATGGTTTAGGAACAACTACTATTTGTAGGAGGAAAAACATGAAATTAGATCCCTTCTTCATAGTATACCTGAACACTGAATTAAACGCTTTTAACATGAAATTTTATGAGAAAACTACATGACTTGGGTAATTTCAAATTTTCTTAAATAACATCTTAAAAGCATAACACATATCAAATAGAAAGTGAAGACAAATCATAAACTGAAGATGAAATCTGAAAAAGATATAATGTTGGGAGATGAAAAAAAAAAACACAGAACAAATACTAAACCAAAGAAAAATACGCAAATGACCCCACAAGAGACATCTTTAGAAAAAGAGGAAACAGGTATAACCAATAAACATTAAAAAAAAAAAAAATCAGGAACATATAAAGGAAAACCACAATAAAACACCCTATCATGTTCACTAGAGTGGTGGTGGTGGTGGTGGTCATGTGCCACGGAGCTGGTCGACCCTGTACAGGGTTTCCAAGGCTATAAATCTTTATGGGAGCAGAAAGTCTCAGTTTTCTCCTATGAAACTACTGGTAATTTCAAAATACTGACCATGAGATTAGCAGCCCAATTCATAACCATTACATTACCAGAGCTTCTTGCTCACTAGATTGGCAACAATTAAAAGTTTGGCAACACTAAATTTTGGTGAGGATGTACAACAATTAGAATGGTTATGTACTCCTACCACAAGTACAAACCAGAAGCACTTTGGAGGACAATTTGCAATTACCCAGTTAAACTAAAGCTCTGCATACTAATTACCCAGGCATTTCCCCTTATGGTGTACTCCCTAGAATCTCCTGTAAATGCCCCCCAGGAGGTAAGTACAAAAATATTCAGGACAGCATCATTTAAATTAATAAAAAACAGCCCAACTATAGACGGACAGGAAAATTAATACATAAAATAGGCATTTAGATGATGGACTACTAAGGAGTGTTGAACAATGAATGAGCTCCAGGAATCAGCATCAGTACAGGTTTGTCTCAGTCTCACAGTGATGAGTTCAAACAGAAGTAGAAGAAAAATAAAGTCAGTAAGATCCCTTATATACAAAGCTTGGAAACATGTCAGTTAATGCTATTATCTTTAGCTTCACTGGATAATTGCAAATTGGCCTCCAAAGTGGTCTTGACTGACACTCGTGGTAGGAGTGCAAAGGCTGTCAGACTATAGAGAAAGGAGGAGGATGTGACAGACTGGCTCGACTGCCAACAACTTGTGTGAGCTCGGAATAGATCCATCCCCAGCCAAGCATCCAGCTGAAAAGACAGCCTGGCCAACACTTTGCAGCCTTGTGAGACTCAAAGCCATGTCAAAACTCCTAACTCAACAGCAACTGGGAAATGATGTGCATTGGTTTAAGCTGCTACATGGCATGGCTGATGACCACGTTGGTCACTGATAAGGGGAAGAGGGGGAAAAACAGCAATGAAGTTGGGCGCTAAGTCTGACCATATTCATTAGACTCCTGTGAACCCGGGTAGAGAGACCTGGTTGGCCAGCAGTATGGCAAGACCTGGGGTCTCCTGGGCCCAGAGGCAGTGACATGGCCACAGAAGATTTGAGCGGAGAGTGAAGCGTCCAGCTGATATGAAGTGAGGGGAGATGCACAAGAACACCCATACTTTCAGATAGCACCCACTTGACCAGGCTTCAATGGCTGGATGATCAGAACTTGACTAGAAGAAAGAAGAGGAAAAAAAATAACCCGCTACAATTGGATGAACTTTACCTATACTTATGGATGTAGTAGCTCAAAAAAGGGAACAAATCATTACAGCAAGGATCACTCCCACCCCATCGGTACACAGGGTTGAGAGGGATGGGCAACTTAACACATTGGCTACCCAAATTGGGGGGGAGGGGGGGTTTACAAAGGAGCTCTGGTAGTGGTTACGAATCAGGCTGTGAACCTTACGGTCAACAGTTTGAAAGTACCAGCTGTTCCGTGGGAGAAAGATGAGGCTTTCTGCTCCTGAATAGATTTACATTTAGAGCCTCGGAAACCCTGTACAGGGTTGCGATGGGTCGGAATCGACTCGACAACACTCAACAACAACAACAGCAAGAAGTGACTGGCTTATAAGCTTTCAAGAGGAAGCCTAGTTCCAGACAGGGTGGGGGTGGAGGAAGGCAGAATCTCCAATGAATGATTTCCACCCTGTTAGGACAGGGCTAATGAAAGGAGATGGGAATAAGACTCCTGTGGTACAATAGTGAATAACTGCTATCAGGACTGAATGTGAGGGTTGGAAATGTAAAGGTAGATGTTTTGTAACAAAAAGAGGGGTGTGACTGGTTTTGCAGTCCAGAAGCGGAGGTCCCTGGGACCATCAAGTGACAAGAGCAGAGTGCAGGACCCTACCCAGAGAAGCAATGATGTCAGAAATGGAGGCAGAGATGATGACTTGGACATAAGGAGCGGCTGGGGTCACTGGACTCAGGGAGGGAGAGGAGCTGTGTGCTGACAGCTGGGAGCCAGGCCTGTGGGGTGTTTGATGATGCCTGGGGGGGATAGTAATCATTGCAGTGAAACAAAATACAATAGGATGGATGTAAAACTGATGTTCTCCCATGTAATCCCACTTAATTCACAATAAAAACTTTAAAAAACAAAACCAAAATTCTAAATAGGTCGTGACCGCTATGGTACATCTAAAATGTTTCACACTGTTAGGTTTCATGGAGCTTGAACTACTGAAACACGGAGACATTTGTGCTGTGGGCTCCTTTGATCATGCCTGTTTGAGTCATTCGACACATAAACCATTGATTTTAAGCTTTTGCTCCTCCAGAGCAGATGGAGATTAGGCACAGAAGATAAATCAGAAGACTCCTGGCATCTGTGGTGTCCAACAAATCAGTGGCCCAGTAAACAGAAGTTTCTTACTCATTTGGTCAGTTTAGAGAGTAAACAAAAGAAAAAAAATTAACCAATACTTGACCTTTCCTGAAAAGCAATAAAAAAAATCAATTTCCTATGGCATCAAATTCAAACCAAGACGTTAAGATTATCGTGTGTGTGTGTGTGTGTGGGGGGGGGGGGGAGCTTTAAGAAGTTTGTGGAAAGATTCCATTATCTTGTAATCTCATTTTTCCATAAACTTTTTGAAGTCCCTCATGAATGGAATTTTATACACGCTATATTCAGCCTCCCACAGAGTATGCCCCTATCCACACCACTCTCAAGGCTCCTGCCTGATAAATCAGAAGCTGCCATAACCCAGCAAAGATGGCTTAAACCCCATTTAGCATTGCAACCTCCCAAATTGAGTTAAGTTGCTGAAGAGCATACACAGCATCCAAACGGTGGGTAAGCTGATGGCAGAGACTTCCTTCGACTTCCACTTCCTAGTACTTGTATGCAGGTCCAGCGGCTCCACTGGTTGACCTGCAGACAGCTGGCCACTGGGCCCAGAAGCAGCTTCCAGCCTGGAGGGGAGCACGTGCTTTCTGCTCCTGATGCTGCACATTTCCTCCTGTCAAGTTCCTGACTCACATCCTAACTGGCTTCCTGGACCTCTGGCGTCTTCATCATCACGTGAGCTTCACTATTTAATTCGAGGGATACACTGTGCTTACTTCCAAAAGTATTCTCAGACAGCTCTTGCCTGTGGTCTCTGTTTGCCCTTGGGCACAGGGTTTTCAGATGCTGGCTGTCCACCTGGTTACAGACCCTCCTGAGCAGGTACCTAGAATCTGCATGTCATGCAGTAACTGCCTCCTGCTGGCTGACCACCTATGCCTTCGGCCCTAAGCACCCAGTTACTGGATCGCCCACCTTTCTTAGCGATCAGACACTGCCCGGCTCCGTATGGCTTCATCTCTGACCAGCTCCTTCCTCTACCTCACACAGTACTACCCCACACTAGCCTTGAAGAGAAAAGCCAGATAGTTAAATTAGGTCCTGAAAATGAAGTTGTATATGGGAGCTTCACAAAGTTTGTGGAAAATGGAATTGAATGGAATTTCCCCCAAAACGTTCTGAAGCTCCCTCATCTACTGGGTTAGCTTCCTGATACATTTGATCATAATATTTATTACCTTTCTACAGACAAAATTAAACTATGAATCCCAATCACTGTGAAAAGACATTAGAACCTTGAGACACTATACTAATGCTTTCTTCCGATTCTTACCCGATTCAAAAACTCAACAGGACTGTATTTGGGCCCCAAGACAAACATTTTCTTTCCTCTTTGAGCCACACCACTGAAGACTCGTGCAAATGCAATGAAACACTCTTCTTTATTCTCTCCCTCAGGCACGGCTTTAGGGGCCATACTCTCTGCCTGCTGCTCACCACCTGCTGGAATCAGAGGGAAGAGTTAACACCACAAATCTGACCCAGATTCAAGACAGAAACCCCAAGAATATTGATAAAAGCTACAATAAAAGCTAAAATCCCATATGCTAAAGGTTGAGTTTCCCAAGGTAAGAAAAACGCCAAGCACCTCACACCAAAGTCTGTTCAGGAAAGCTCTACCTCTTGACTCTACTTTTGGTTTTGTTTCAAGGGCACTCCCATCCTGTGTGGGCTCCACGGCTACCTGCACCGCCGCCACCATCAGCTTCTCCGCATGCCTCTGTCGCGCACGCTCACGCCTCTGCGCAATTTCTTCTTGAGTGAGAGGTCTACAGGATATCACAAATATGTTAACAGCTGGCAACATCTGGCATCTGTCAATCGGTTCAAGTGGGGAAACAAGTACTGATGTGGCAGAAGAGACACCGAGCAGCCCCCAGCTCCTTAACCGGCAGAGGGTTCTCCAAGTGCTCTCTCCAGCTGCAGCGACAGGAGAGAGTGTCGAGCAGGTTTTCTGTGAGGCTGCTCTCTGTCCCCAGCTATTTTGAGCTTATGAGCTGACATGCAAGACAACCTTTTGTCCTCAGATGGAGCTAAGCACAACAGCATGAAACCTTTCTTACATCCCCATATTCCTTCTGGATGAGTCAGAGAACAGGGGGAAAGAAGGGATCGAGTAAAAGATATCAGGGCTCTGAACACCCCTGCTGAGAAACAAGCTCAAGGGCTCAATAAGGAATTTAGATTTCCCCTCAAGTACCAAAATTGAGTGCAGAAGTATGGGTTCAAGGTCAAGCTGAGAAATGGCAATTCAGCAGGACAAACAGGTCAAACTGAGACAATCAGCCATAGCGTAATGACCCAGGAACCATCACCATGGAAACGGCAGGGTATGTGCGTGCCCGTGTGCAGAGGCTCAGATGTTTGCTGGATGTTGGGCAAGGAGGCGCGGAGGGGCAGGAACTAAGGCATTCTTCCTACAGAGTTAACCTCATGTCTGTCAGTTCACAGAGAAGGCGCTGCAGCTTTAACACCAAAGGGGGAGCCTAAGGTGAATTTAATGAATTTAAACGAACATTCCGTTTGGGAGTCTGGGAGGTAGAAACAAGAAAACACACAAATCCCCAGAACTTGGCTCGTTTCCCATGTTGGGATCCTCATGAAACCCCACCAGCATGCTAAACCTCAAGACAAATGCAAGACCAATGGTGCCCTGACGTTGGGAAAACCTCAGTTTCTTTAGGCCAGTACTCTGGGACTCAGAGCTTTGTCTCTGTACCCTGTTGGCCTTCACCTTTGGCAATCAGGATTACTGCTTTCCTTTCCGCTCTCTGACTTGAGAACTGGCTGATACCCACATCTCTCACCTTTCTAAATCACTTTTCTCTCCTCTTTCCTTTAGCACTGAATACAGAGCACTCCCCACCTGCACTCACTCCATGGGAGCTACTCCGAAAGGTGATTGTCCAGATCCCAGCTGCCCAGTGCTATCCTCTCAAATGCCTCTCCGCTACACAAGACTTTTCATGGGGACTGAGCGCTAGTTTTGACTCCTTTAGCACCTGCCCCTCAAAATGGAAGAGTTGAGCTCTAGAAGTTGGTCTCTTCTAGTCACACACCCCTCCAGTGTAGGTAACAAGACTGTGCCGTAAGCTATAAAACACGAGACACAAGTCCTTGAGACACAACTGGTCAAGAACTGCTAGGCAATCCAACTGGGAAGATGAACGATCACGGCAAGTGACAAGTTCCTCTTGACCGGAAGCTCTAAATGCTAGTAGGCCTTTCAAATGCTGGATGAGACTGCTTCCTTGCAGTACTGAGCCATGGCCAGTGTTCAGAACTCTGGAGCAAGATCCAACAAATCGACTTCCCTCCCTTTCCCTTAAAATCATCTGCACCCATACCCTTATCCTGGGTCCTCTTCTCGAGGTGAACACCCAGCTGTTCCTTCAACTTGCCCTCAGATGTTTCTAGAGTCTTGATAAAAACTTTTAAGAGTATCTGAAAAGTGTGAGTTAAAACACAAATGCAGGAACACATTATTACGAGGGCACAATGTGTATCAGTAGGTTACCATCTCAAGAGGAACAGCCTCTTCCAGTGAGGTTGCCACAAGGATCCAGGCACTGTGTCCATCACTTCACATATACTATGTTTTTGTGAAGTGCTGTCAAGTCAGTTCTGACCCATAGCAGTCCTGTATAGAGTTTCTGAGGAGCAGCTGGTGAGCGTGCACTGCCAACCTTAAGGTTCAAAGTGACTTTGCAGTCTAGTGCATTAACTTGCAGCGCCACACCAGGATGCCTATATATACCACAGAAGATATTATCACAACAGTGAAATCAGGTAGATACTAGTGACCCGATTTTACAGATGAAAAAATGGAGGCTTACGTAGAAAGTTTATGTGACTTGACCCAAAGTCACACAGCCAATAAACAGAAGTGCCATAATTCAAATTCCGATCCATCTGACTCCAAACTCTACGCTCAGTTATCACCAGTCTAAGTCTCCCATTCAGAAGGAATCAAAAATGACAAAACCATCTTCTTAAGTCAATGTGATTTCAGGTTAGCTTTGGTTAGAAAAGATACATATTCATTCACCTCATATATTAAATTCCCATTCTATATAAGTTCATGACAAATGATCAGGAATAAATTAGTAGTATATCCGTTAACATCAAATGTACAAAGGACTGATATCCATTTATGTACTGATCACCAATCATCCACCAGTTAATACCTACCAGGTGCCAGGTACTGATGCAGACACGAGGACAGTGGTAGGAGCAGCAGGGGAACAAATACACAAAAGAGAAGTCAGTGACTTCGGACGAAGGGACCAGACCCTCAGGAACAAAGACAGGACATCAAGTGACAGAGAGACAGAGTGATCTTGGAGTCCTGAGCTTTAGAGGATGAAACAGAGAGATGGACTGTGTGCCGGCTGGAAGAGGATGCTGAATAGGAGCAGCGAAAGAGACAAAAACTCAGGTGGGCTTGTCAGCTGCAGTCGAGCTGCGAGGACACCTTGAGCGTTCACTAGCAGCTGGCGACACAGTGGTCTGCAAGCCCAGGGTGCTGCTGGAGGCTAGCAGCCAGGGGAGTGCCGTTCTCCCTTGTTCACGAGCCCTACTGATAGCCAGGGGTGTGGCCAGTCCTTCCCTTTGCCAACCCAGCAGCCAGTAGTATCCCCTCCCCTCCCACACAGCTTCTACTCCGCCTGAGGTCAGGAGCTGGGAGAGCTCCTGCTTCCGTAGGAGTGTGAACCCACCCGGAACTATACTACACAGTGAACAGAGAACTGCATTCAGACTTCCAGTCTTTACCCCATCCACCAGGAGACAGGTGGTAAGATCCTGACAACACAACAATATATAATCATCAATTCAATATAAGTAAGGCGATACCACAATGTCTCAAAGACATCCATTTCAGCTTACAGAAGAAACAAGTGCCCAAAATACAGTCAGAAAATACACTACCAGAAATGGTGTCAGAAGCACGGGATTACTGTTGTTTAAGTACCATCGAGTCGGTTCCTCCTCATAGTGACCCTGTATAGGGTTTCTGAAGAGTGACTGGTGGGTCCGAACCGCCAACCTTGTGGTTTGAACTGGAAAATCACCAAGACATATTATCATCAAACTTTTTAAGACCAAAGACAAGGAAAGAATCCTGAGAGCAACGAAGTTACCTAACCAAGGAGAACTAGTCAGACTAGACTGATATCTCAGCAGAAACCATGCAGGCAAGAGAACAGTGGGATGACATATAAGGGGGAAAAACTGCCAACCAAGAATCATACACCCAGCAAAATCGTCCATCAAATAATATGGTGAAATTAGGGAATTTAACAGAAATTAAAAGATTTTGTAAAATCAGACTAAGCTTACAAAAAAATACTTAACAAGAGTTATCCGGACAGAAAACCAAGAACAAGAGACAAACACCTGAGACTAACACGTGTGACCGTACCACCCAGCACTCACCCCAGATACAGAAGTATCCAAAGTAAAACAAATCTACAGACTGAAAACAGGGAACTACAGATACCAGCAGTTTGCAATGACAGCAACAAACCATGAGGTAAAAGAATAATGTAGTCAAGGAACTTCCAGATAAAGATGAAATCAGGTTGATTTCAAGAAAACAAATAAAAATGAACCTACTGTAACCCCAAAACTTGCCCTAGCCGAATTCCCACCTCTAACACTAACCCTAGTCCTAAATATAACCCCAACACTAAATGAAGCCCTAGCCCTAGCCTAGATCTAGTCACAGTCCTAACCCTAACTCATTATTCCTACACCCACCCACCCACCCCCTTAAAAAAAATTATCAAAGAGAAGATCTCACAGACAATATAAAAACAATTATGGAAAATTACAAATAATTGGATGCCGATAAATTCAGTAACAATGAGAGAGACAAGTTTCTTGGAAACACCACTTCCAAACCTGACTTGAGAAGAAACAGAACCCCTGAGTAGTAGCTGTGTTATCTCTTAAAGAAATCCAGTTAGCAATGAAAGGCTTCTCACAAAGAGAAGTCCAGGCCCAGATGGTCTCACGAGGTGGCAAAAGCAATCACAAGGAAGAATTAATGTTAATGCTATAAACACTTGTTTTGTTTAAAGTGAAATTATCAAGGATTTATATGACGTACTCCTGGTGCATCCAGTGTTTGTTGAAAACAAGTAATTCCTTTGTAAGAAAACTGGGTTCTACTAGTAAGCGAACAGGTTTGGAGAGGGACTATTTAGGCTAAGCTGAACTAACAACACTTCATGAAGCGACAGTAGTTACCAATACCAGAGGTGAGAATGAGGAGGGAGATGAAGTTGGAGGCGAAGGAAAAGGAACAAGAACACTGCCCCATTCCGCCTAAGGATTTCCAACAGAACGTTTGTGCTCTGGACTGTGTGAGCTTGGTCAAGAGACAGGTGCATAGAGTCAGAGACAGAGGGAGCGGGCAGTCTGCAATTGGTACCACACTATCAGGTAGCTAAGATGATGAGAGTCAGCTGACCAAGAAGAAAAGTTGCATCTGTGTGAAGAAAACATCTCATTACTAGAAGGTGCTAGTTCTCAAGGAAGTGAAAGTAACAAAATAGACTCAGGGATTCAGGGGCAGAGAGGACATGCCTAGAAACTTCATATGGAATGTTACCAACAGAAACTTACTACCAGGTAAGCATATAATAGAATTTCTGAAAAATAAGTAGCTAACAACAGCAAATCAAAGGCTTAAAATTTTTAAAAGGCAGACAGGTTGGATGGCCACTCAGGATGAACCAGGCCAGGGGAGCCATGTAGGAAGCTGCTATAATAATGCCCATAAGAGATCATGAGGATGGGATTTAGCGGGGCAGGCAGTGGAGACACTGTGGAATAGACAGGCTCTGCAGACTTGGGGAGAAAGACAACCTCCCCAGCCTTACACACACAATACACACGGTGCAGAGACACTCACATTCACCAATTTCCACTGGAATACACAGATGAAAGAGTGCAGGCTTAGAACCTGCCTAACACGTTGCCACTACTATTACATTATTACATGTATTATTTTTCTACTATTTGCAATTACTATTTCTCTTCAAAATTGCCACCGTTAAGTGCCATTGAGTCGATTCCGACTCATAGCGACCCTGTGTTGGGTTTCTGAGGACTGGCTGGTGAATTTGAACCACCGACCTTGAGGTACACACCAAGCTTATCCTACAGCACCACACCAGGACGCTTCTTCAACTTTGTATGGGTGCAAATCAATAGTTATAGAGCCAAACTTAGCAGCTTTCTCCTACATAGCTCTAAGGATATTGTACTGTACAAATTGCACGTTACCCCAGGATTACCCAAGATGAATTCTGCATTCATCTCCACACCCTCTGCACACCCCACAAACAAATGCTATTTTCTTTGCCCAGCCCAAACGCCCCTTCGCCTTACCTTGGCTTATTCTGAGGTAAAGCCTTAGCATCAACTGCAAACATTTTGGAGACAAAGATAATAACTGGAGCAGTGTCTTCACTCCCACAGTTCATAAAAGCTAAACAAAGAGGAAGCAAAAATGTCAGTATTTTTCCCCCATATTAAGAAGCCTGATTTTTATGGGAAACAGTTAAGATGTTTCAAATATGTCATCATCTAAATACAAAAGCAGTCCATAATCGTTTATAAATATGAAAAAAAAAAAAAAACTACCCCAAAACAAAACCATCCATTTAGAAAAGTATACGGCTGCTAAGGAAGAGGAGTATTAGGATAACAGCAAGGAGAGCCGGCAGAGATGAAGAGACAAAAACAAACACAGAGCAAAGTACAGGGACTCCTACATCAACACTGATGGTTAACCTGCCACTATGTTGTTGTTGTAAAGTGCCATCGAGTGGGTTCCGATCCATAGCCACCCTGTATCGGATTTCCGAGGAGCGGTTGGTAAGCTTGAGCTACAGACCCTGTGATTCAAACCCACCCTGCAGCCCAGTGCATTCAGCCACAGCGCCACACCAGGACTCTAACCGTCCACTATGCTCGCTGTGAAATTCAGCCACAGAGCCACACCAGGACTGCAACTGTCCACTATGCTCGCTGTGAAATTCTTCCCTTACGCAGTAAACAGAGAACTGAGGGAAGCTGCCAAGGGCCAACAGACTGCAAAGTAGTTTAATAATATAAAAATGGATCGTTTCAGGGTAGACAGGGATGGGCAACTTGGACATCTGCTACCCAAAATAGGGGGGCTACAAAGGCAAGAAGTGACTGGCTTACAAGCTTTCAAGAGGGAGCCTAGATCCAGAGGGTGCGGAAGAAGGTAGAATCTCCACTGAGCAGTATCCAATCTGTCTGGACGCAGCTGATGAAAGGAGATGGGGATAGGTCCCTTGTGGTACAATAGTGAGTAATTGTTATCAGGACTGACTGTGAGGGTTGGAAATGTAAAGGTAGACGTTTTGTAGCAAAAGGAGGTGAGTGGTTGACTAGGAGCGGAGGTCACTGGAACCATTAAGGGAGAAGAGCGGAGAGCGGGACCCTACCCAGAGAAAGTGATGCCAGAGATGGAGGCAGAGATGATGACATGGAGAGATGGAGCGGCTGGGGACTCTAGACCCAGAGAGGGAGAGGGGCTGTGTGCTGACGACTGAGGGAGCAGGCTTGTACTGTCTACCCTTTGGTTGGTTGATGATGCATGGAGGGATTGTAACCATGGCAATGAAACGATATACGATAAGATGAACGTAAACCTAATGTTCTCCAATGTAAACTATCACATAATCCACAATAAAACATTCAACCCCCCCCCCTAAAAAAATCAGGCAATTAAAAAAAAAAAAGTTCATGGAAATAGAATTTAAAAAAAATGGAATTTTCCCATGAACTTAAAAAAAAAGGGATTGTTCCCCCTATTCTCACAAAATAAAGCAGACACAATTCCTTATTCATGAGAGTAGCAAAATCTCTCAAAAACAAATTAAGATTCAACACAAAAAGATGTCAATTCTGCCGACATCTCCAAGTTTTAGCATAATTTCCTGTCAGCATAGTGGCACTCCTCCCCCTACCAACTAGTAGCATACACTATATTGGAGGCACAACATCATTGGCTAGTAATTTTTTAATAAAATCATCCCACACCAAAACAATTCCTAGTTTAATGAAAGTAATCAACAAATTAAAATGAAATACGGAAAAAGCAAACTACTGGAAGTGAGAAGAAGCATACATCAGAAGTCTTACCAGAGACACTTCGGAAGCTTCTGAGGAACATAGTATAACATGCCCTGATGGACAGTTAAAGGGCCACTGCTGCAGTGTTAACACAATACTACAGAGGAGAACCAGGAGAGATGATGGCTGCTTGGCTAGGAAGGCAGACTAAAAATGCTGAGAAGGAGTTGAGGTGTCAACATACTTCAAAAGAAGAACAAGACTTACAGAGAGACGGGATGTGGGGGTGAGAGAAAAATCAGAATCAAGAAAAGTACAGGTTTGGGCCCGACCCAGTCAAAGGATGGAGGTCCGGTTACCGGATAGGAAAGGTGACAGGGAGCAGGTTTGACTTTGGGATATGTTTAAGTTTCAGAAGTTTTTTAAGCAGCCACGTAGAGATAGACTATGAAGCTGGAGTTCTGGGAGCAGATATTAATGAGGGAATTACAAGGATATGGAGAGGCTTTAGAAAATTCACAGGAAATTTTCATCATCTTTTCATTCCATTTCCCCATGAACTTTCTGAAGCCCCCTTGTATAACCGCTACTGTGAGACTGGGTGAGATCCCCAAGAGTGATTACAGAGAAAACAGTGATCAGGCGCCGTGCCTGGGACAGCCCACAGTTGAGAGAGCGAGATGGAAAGGAACTAGGAAAAGATGGAGAATAAGCAGCGAGTGAAGAAGCAGGAAGAAAAGCAGAACATTTGGGGAGCCAGGACATTAAGCAAAGAGAGTGCTTTGAGGAGGAAGGAACATTCTGCTATTATTAAGCACCAGTAACAGAGCAAATCAGAGAGGACTGACAGCCACCTGGCCACAGACTGGCCACAGAGTCCATGGTGACCTGGAAAACAGCAGTGGGCTGGTTTGGGGGAGGGGTGCAAAGCACCAGAATGCAAGCTTAAAAACTGGAGGGAACATCTGAACCACTGTTTGTAGTAAGCAGTACAGCCCCTGGAACTACTTTGTGCAGCCCCTGGGGCCACAGGCACGGTGAGGAGGCTGCATCATAGGGAACACTTCGGAGAAAGGCCTAGCTCATGATTAAGGAATGAGAAAAGAGCCGACGCCTCAGGGTCTCTGGCTCCCTACCCACTGAGACTCTGCACAAAGCTGACAAAGTGGTCATTTATAAAACTGTCCACTTGTGAAACTGGTTATTGGACACACTGGCCATTTAGCAAACTAGCATTTGGCGTACCAGCCTAATGCATCCTGGACCTAGAACCATTAACAGTGTGCTGCCTGCCAACATGCTGATCTTTTATCTCACCTGCTTTCAGGGCCTGGGTTTCCGGTGGAAGAGAGTCAAACATTTGTGATCCCGCGCACATCAATCTCTCCACTCTCTCAGCTGTAATATCAAGGGGGCTAGGAAGTTTCTGACACACCATAGCTGAAGTCTCTGTTAAGGACTCAAAGGTCTCAGCTAGTATACTCCATAGGCAAGGATTCATTGCATGCACTAAGTATTGCAGGAACGACGTATGTCTATACAGAAAACGCCAGGACTGTAAACCCGTATTATTTTACAATCACACCTCAAAATATGCATACAATCTCAAGTTGTTCACTAAAGCACAGAAATCATTCTCAACACTGAGATTCTAACACTGAGTGCCATGGAATAAGTGAGGGCCACAGAGCATAACAGCATACCTGTGACCATGACGTTCTACACATGTTTCCTACGACTTCAGTCTATAAAAACACAATAACCATCAGCCACTAGTTATGATACAAGAAGGCTCCCTATGACAGCCAGTATCCCTATGGGGTATGTGTCTGTCACAGGCCTGGTATCTCAAGCTCCCAGGACACTGTGTCTCCAGCCCAAACATGGTGTGGGTACTGCCACGTTTACACAGATCAATCAAGAGAAGACCATTTGAATCCATTTGCAAAATGACTTTAGTCAAGATAAAGCACTTCCCGTTAATTCATTAGGGGAGATGGGGTCACTAACATGACAGGAAATATTAATAAGCTAAATTCAGTTGGGACTAGAATCATATAGATCCAACATATTTACATTAATGCACTTATACATAAATCTCATGCCAAAAGTTTTATTTTTACACAATTACTATGCAAATGTTTTTAAAAAGTCTTGAAAGAAAAATTCATTAGTATTAGTACGAATACTGACTAGTATTAGCTTATTAATGTTTAAAGTATTAAATACAATTTCATGCAATACGTTAAATAACCACAGAACACTTACTCTGAACTGGGATCCATTACTTACAGAGAATTTCCTGGTTCCAAATACACATTTTTTTTTCTTGTTTTATCAAAACAATGATTTCATTAAAAGCCACTAAAATAAAGGATACCGAGGACAGCATGGGATATGGGTAGCCACTGACTGCAAATGGCATTGATCTGGACTTTAGGATCGGAATGACGTGCCTCCCGAGCTCCAATTTTTAATCCTAAAGAAGTCACTATTTTATCAATTTTTTCTTTGTCCCTATGAAAGCAAACAAGATATTTAAAAAAAGAGAGACAGAGAGATAAGAGAGGGCAGTGATGGAAAAGAGCTCAGCATTATCTGAGTCATTTAGTCCTAAATATTTTTTTCATTGTTGTTGTTAGGTGATGTCAAGGCAGTTCTAATTCAGAGACCCTGGGTAGGGTTTCTGTGGCTTGAAATCTTGAGGAGCAGAAAGTCTCATGTTTCTCGTGGGGAATGGCTAGGGAGTTTGAACTGTCAGCCTTGTGTTAAGCTGTCCAGCTTATCCTACAGAGCCACAGCATTCCACTTTTTCTATCAAAAACTAAACATATTGGCAAGGGCTCGTGGCACAGTAGAGGAAGCTCAACTTACATCCTTCATTCCTCTAGTGGTACACTCTCAAAGAAACCTGTCTTTAAAACGCCTCTTAAAGCATCACTCCACCATCTACTTAAACTGGGTAAGCAGTTTTAGAAATAAATACTAAAAAAGTCATTATTCTCACTTCACAATAACAAAAAATAAATTTACTAAAGCAAACTTTCTTTTCTACTTGTATCAGTCAAGTTATTTGTCCCATTCCCCATCTGTGATTCTAGACATCAAGCACCTGTTCTATAACTATTATGGTTTTCCCTTTTTTAACTGGCTTTGTGAAAGTAAATGTTTCTTCCCATCCTTTCCTCTCTTCAACTCCGCACTCTACAAAATACTGCTCTTCTATCTCCTCTTCTGTCTCCTTTTACTGGGAGGCTAAACAGACTCCTTTAAATTTTATTTCCAAGCCTCATAAGCAACTCATCTATAAAGGCTCTATTCATTTTCTCAGTCTACCTCAGCTTTCTGAAATGTGACTTGGCAAACTGGAAAGTAAGGCAAATCACACTACCTAAAGTAACCCAAACACAAACCAGTGTATAACAGACTTACTTTTTCAAGACAGCATCATACAAACTCCATATATTTTCCAGGATCAACTGTACAAACAAAGGTTTCTTTCCTTTGGCCTGTACAAAAGAATGTTTAATAGCTATCTTAAATATTCATTCTTGACGTGTTTTATTATCAATGTCTCATCTTTACTTGAAAATATTTATTCAACAATAAAGTGGAGAAAAGGAGTTAAGGGTGCTCTCAACAGTCAACAATTCAAAATCAGTAATAACCCAGTGTTCCTTTCTTCTGTGAATCAAGGACTTTGCAAACAATGCGGCCATTTGGGGAACACACCACTGACGGTGCCCCACCACTGGCATCAAAGGAACACCCAAGCTGTGAGCTAACGCCAACACATGGACGGCCACTCTGAAGTCTATTAAAGGAAATCAAAATGACCTTAAGCATCTGAAAAAATGTTCTGTATCAAGAAATGGCGAATTAAAAAAAAACCTGACCAACAATTTCTTTGAACACACGACACAAAAAGCTGGAGACTCAAACACACTGAGGGGAGGAGAAATTGCTACCTCCTTTCTAAAGGGATACTTATTGGGAGTAGGTACTTGGCGAGGAAAAACCATTACCTTTGATGTCTATTTAAAAAATATCATCAAGACAAAGATGGTTATCACTGCTTTGTTTACAATATCAATATATGTAGATGGAAGGAGAACAATTATATCCAATCTTAAGAGAATGACTACATAAATGATGCATGCACAAAATAATAATTGTTGTTGTTGTTATGTGCCGTTGAGTTGGTTCTGACCAACAGCGACCCTCTATAAGAGTTTCTGAGGAGCGGCTGGTGAGCTTGAACCACAGACCTGCGGTTCAAACTGACTCTGTAGTCCAGCGCATTAACCCAACAGCACCACATCAGAACTCCAAGTAACAGTAACAGGTACTTATTACGCAGTAAGAATGGTTCTAAAGACTTCACACAGATCACTCCACAGAGTCATCACAAGAACTCTTTATAAGGTAAATACTATTTTCTCCAATTTGCAGATGAGAAAACCAAAATAAAGAGCTAGTGAGTGGTCAAGCCAAAATTCAAACATACAGTTGGACACTCAAGTCATGGTCTTACCCACTTGACTATACTGGCTCCTTTAAAAATATGCTGTTTATAAAAAAAGTCTTTAAGGCCAAGAGAAGAGGTTCACCATAAGACATTAAGCAGAACGGCAGGCTACCACATTATATAAACAGTATAATCTTCACTGAGGGGTGTATACACCTACTCAAAAAGAATGGAAAAAATGAAAACTCTAACATGAACAGAGTTGGTTCCTAGTTTCTTCCTTGCTGCTTCATACTGTGAGTACTTCCTGAAGAGTTTGTTTTTCAATGAGAATAACTTTGAAGAATCCCAGCAGGTAGTGAGAGAAGGCCTGTGCTGGGGCCAGGGGTACAGTGTGGCCCACACAATGGTGTCTACAAGAACCGTCACATTATGGTGAAGGAGACACGCAAATCTACAATGCAAACTACAAATCTTCACATGTCTAGGATCTGAAATGTTATCCTCTTCAATCAATAAGGAACAAACATGTATAAAGTGACACTCAGTCAAAGCCATCCTTTGCTCCTTATACTTCATAGGGCTAAGAAATCGATTTACATAATACCTAGACATAAGACTGTGAGCCTTACCCAAACACAAAAAATCCCTCAGGAACTCATCTGCATAAGCTAAAGTGGGATCACATCCATGGAAGGTGGTAGAGATGTTCCTAGGGGAAGGCTGTGATTAACAATCGCAAGGGACATGTGCCACATTACCTGATCAACCTTCATAATCTTCTTAGCCTTCATATTTATATAATAATCTCCCCACAAGGTTTTCAGAAGAACTTCCTTTTTGATGCCAATTTTTTGACTGTAGATTTTGGCAAAATGTTCAATTCTGAAAGAAAACCAAGTGATCCCGTCATTAATAAGAACAGTATAATGCTACAATGAATTTTACTTAAAACTCGACTGTTTTTCTGTGCCAGGTGCTTTACATGGGTTAAACATGATCATTTCAGCTATTCTATAAGGGAGATAAGAGCCATTGAGCCATTTCCCCCATTTTAAAGGAAAGGAAGATGGCGCATGGAGCTAATACACAGCTAATAAATGAGGTAGAGATTCAAAGCTAAACAGTTCATGTCCAACATGCTTTCCATTCACAAAATTAGGATACATGCTAGCATTTTGCATTTATAAACAAAGTAATAGGAACAAAAGCCAAGAAAATACCTATCACAACTGTTTTGTTGTTGTTAAGTGCCATCGAGTTGGTTCCGACCCATAGCGACCCTGTACAGGGTTTCCGAGGGTGTAAATCTTTACGGGAGTAGAAAGCCTCATCTTTCTCCCGCAGAGTGGCTGGTAGTTTCGAACCACAGACCTTAAGGTTCGCAGCCCGATTCGTAACCACTACGCTACCAGAGCTCCTACAAAACCTGGTTTTAGCCATTCACTGCTACACATGTCTGTTGCTTACAAAGGAAACAAACTCCACAGCCAGCACCTGCTGAAAACAGCTTTTTTTTTTTTTGTAAGCATCCTGGATTAAATGGGAAACCTACAGACAGAGAAACCAGTTAGTACCCAGAGGTGTACTACTGCAAACCCCAGCCACAGTAAGCAATCACTTGACTGAAGAAATAAATAGCTTCTCTAGATATCAACTAGAACTGAGTTCAAGTCCGCTTAGCAATAATCTCCTAAATCCCTGAAAACCTGAGGGGAGCACTAGGCAGCTGGAGTTGTTGTTGTTGTTAGGTACCACTGAGTCGGTACTGATTCATAGAGACCTTATGTACAGCAGAAGGAAACACTGCCCGATTCTAGGCCAACCTCACTATTGTTGCCACACTTGAGCCCATTGATGCTGCCATTTTGCCAATCCATCTCACCAGGGATCTTCCTCTTTTTCTCTGACGCTACACACTACCAAACATGATCTCCTCCTCCAGCGACTGGTCCCTCCTGACAATATGTCTGAAGTATGAGACGAAGTTTGGCCATCCTGGCCTCCAAGGAGCACTCTGGCTACACTTCTTCCAACATAGATCTATTGGTTCTTTGGGCAGCCATGGCACTTTCAATATTCTCCTCCAACACCATAACTCAAATGCATCAATACTTCCATGGTCTTCTTTATTCACTGTCCAGCCTTCGCATGCACAAGAGGTTACTGAAAATACCATGGCTTGGGTCAGGCGTACCTTAGTCCTCAAGCTGATATCTTTGCTCTTCAACACTAGAAAAAGTTCTCGTGCAGCAAATTTGCGTAATGCAATATGTCGTTTGGTTTCTTGACTGCTGCTTCCATGAGTGTTGATAATTGATCCAAGAAGAATGAAGTCCTTGACAACTTCAATCTTTTCTCCGTTGTTAAGAATGTTGTTTATTGGTCCAGTGGTGAGGATTTTTGTTTTCTTTACATTGAGATGCAATCCATACCGAAGGCTGTGCTCTTCGATCTTCATCAGTAAATACCGAAATGGCAGATCCAATCCTGGGCCTACAGCCAAGTCTTCGGGTTTACATGTGGAGGGAGAAAAGAGAAGGCAACCACCGTGGCCTGAGCGACCAAACACATGGAGGAGAGACCAGGGTGCTGCTTCCTGCAGAGATCTCCAGGTCTATGGACATTCCCAACCTAACTTTTCAGGAAGTCCTGAAAGCCAAACTTTGATCTTCATATTGCCAACCTGAGTAGACGGTCAAAACTAGAGATGAATGACAACTTAGCATATCAAACTTTCGATATTTTCACGTTTTTAAACTTGAATTTTTTAAATTTTTGCCAAGTCTTGACATGGCACTATAGGATTAGCACTGGACTGCTAACTGAAAGGTCAGTGGTTCAAATCCATCAGCCGCTCCTCAGAAACCTTATACAGTGTTGTTATGAGCTAACAATACAGGACTAATTTCTGTTCATATTTTACTAGCACTTAATATCCTGGTGTGGCACTATGGACAAATGCATCAAGCTGCAAAGTCAGTTTGAACTGCAAAGTCGGTGGTTCAAGTTCACTAGCTGCTCCTACACAGGATTGTTATGGGTCGGAATTGACACGACAGGAAAACAACAACAACACATAGAAACTGAAGTGTAACTTTAATTATTCATATAGTTTACGTGTCTGTTTACGACCTGAGAACACTCCTACAGCGGTAGGTTAACATTTCCTACAAACAATGCGTCTCTCTCTTGATTTCTATAGTTCTATTTTCATCTCATGCACTTTGTTGCTATGATGATTGACACACACAATTAATCTCTTCCCTAATGAAATCTGTCCACTGTCATTATAAAATGACCTTCATGTCTTAGTACACTCATCATAAATTCTGCTTTACCTTTAATGTTGCTGAATCTATGTCCTTTTCATTCCCAAGTGACTTACATACTGCAGCCTAAGTTCTGGTGCTCAGGATCTGTCTGATATGCCTCATGTTCATGCATAGTTGGAATTTATTCTTTTATGGAATTTCCTTCTTTTAAAATATGCTAACAACTGGATGGCACTTAACAACAACAACCTCCTTAAATGAGAATTGCATGCATTTATCACCACACTGTTTTCACTGATTAGGTTTCTAAAACATTCTGTGTTCAGATTTTCAGGATTTAAAAATATGTAGATCTCTTACAAGGATGTGTCTAATAAATACTCTATTTTGAATTCTAAAGACTTAAAAAATAAAAGATTTTCATAACCACGCTAAAACTTGTATCAAAATCACAATTATAAGAAATTTAGCGCAGATGCTTAACTAACCTTAAACCCTTTTCTAGTCCACCATGTATGTATGTATGCATGTATACACATGGTTGTTGTTAAGTGTCATCGTGTCAGTTCCAACTCACAGTCAGTCACCCTATGTAGAGTTTTGGAGGAGCATCTGGTGGGTATGAACTGCCGACCATGTGGTCAGCAATCCAGTGCTACAGCACCACACACACATACACACACACACACACACACACACAAATCTTGTTTTTCATCCTGCTCATTCTTTTTAATCCTGTAATTATCACAAAATTTGCCTATGAGCATCAACACATCCCCATCATTGCTCAGTGCTCTTACTCATTCATCTGTCAATGGTGGGTTATAATTTTCACTGACAGTTTTGAGCTCAACTTCTCCATTACTGAATTGTTTTAATTTCCTCTAAATGTGAAGAGTAACTTCAAGCAAGAACCTCAGAAAAGACCTGCGGAGCACATTTTTCAGGACTTTCCTGACCTATCCTCCTCAATGACAACTCAGTCAAGTATGAAATTACTACACCATGTACCCTTTTGCCCTCCTAGAAATCAAAGAATTAATGCTAAAGGATTCTAAGACACTGTCATGCAAAGACAAATAACGACTATGGATGGTTTCTCCTTGGTTCTTCCTTTCTGTCCCTATGCTGGAAGGTTGAAGCCTCAGGTCTATTTACCTAAACAAGAAGTTAGACTTATGAACATTCTCCCAAGCCAGTGTGCTCCTGCTTTGCAGAGCAGATTCCCTTGGATTAACATCTACCATTGGAACGGAGTTGGACAATGTACCTGGGTTGTCACTTAGTCACACTTCTTAAATCTGTCACTCTATGAGTATACAGAATCATCTTTCAGATTCTCAAATGTGCTCATTGTCTACCTTTGGTGACACATGTATCTGCAAACTTCCCCGTTCACTGAGAGTTTAGAGAAAAACTGAAAGGCAAGTGCCTCCAGTGCTCATTTCCAACACATTTCCCCAGACCCCCACAACTCAGCTGGGTGAGAAAAGGTACTTGCAGATCGCTCCATACGGCCTTGCCTAAAACTCGGGAATACTCACCACGATGGATCATATCTAAGTGTCAGAAGGTATGAGGGATTCAGAAATTACATGTATTCTGTCCATTCAAGCATCTCTCTATTTCTTTTTCCATAGTAAACTTCCCCTAACTTGTGTGATTTAAACTAACATTAGAGCAGAATATGAAAATATTCATGAAAATCATCAGAAGGAAAAGAGAAGCTCCTATCTGGTGGCTCACTAGCAGAATTAGGACCCTAACAGGTCTGCCCCTGCTATAGGACTACATGAATCATCATTACAATGAGCTGCAGAATGAGAGAAAATAGGTATTACTGTGCCTAGTCTGCATGTATATGTTTATCTCAAAACTGAACAATAACAAAGACATGATGAACAAAAGACCTGGAGAAACATT
Source organism: Chrysochloris asiatica (assembly GCF_000296735.1). Taxonomy (NCBI): domain Eukaryota; kingdom Metazoa; phylum Chordata; class Mammalia; order Afrosoricida; family Chrysochloridae; genus Chrysochloris; species Chrysochloris asiatica. Next base: position 5,620,890 of record NW_006408674.1, read on the forward strand.
TCATCTAAGAGTATACACGGATGGCAAATAACTCTATGAAAAAAAGAAAAAAAAAAACTCAACAAAATTAGCCATTAAGAAATGTAAATTAAAAGCACAATGAGGTTATCAATACACGCCTCTCACAAAGTCAAAAATATGAAATAAGGCACCACCAAACGTCAGCAAGGATGCAGAAAAGCAGGATTACGGATACACTGATGGTGCTAATGTAAAACAGTACAAGCAAATCCAGAAAACAGCGTGTGGTATCTTTATGAAGCTTGTAAACATGCAACTACCACATAACTCAGCAATTTCACACCTGAACATTTATCCCAGAACAAAGAAAACTCATGTTCCCCAAATCCCTGTACATGTTATGCTTACCTATAATAGCCAAAACCTGGAACCAATCCAAATATCCTTCAGCAAGTCATTAAACAAAGTGAGATGCACCCATGCCATGGGAAACTACTCAACAATAAAAAGGAACAAACCACTGATACATAGAACAACATGGATGAATCTACAGAGAACTGTGCTGAGCAAAAAGGGAGCCAATCCCCAAAGTTTATACAATGTATGATTCTATTTACAGAGCACTCCTGAACTGACAAAATGATGGGGAGATTAGATTAGTGTCTGCCAGGTCTTTGGGGGAGAGGTGTGGCTATGTAGGCAGTATAGGAGAAACCCCTGTGGTGATGGTCATGCCTGATAGCAACACTGCATCAAGGAAAACAGCCTGGCTGTGACGCTGGACTACAGAGAGTTCTGCAAGATGACCAGGTGGCCACGGTGGAGAGCTGGAAGAAGGGAACATGGGACCTCTACAGTTTTATTTCTTATAACTGTATGTGAAAGAATCTAACATTGTTTCAAAATGAAAAGTTGAAATTAAGGAGATTTAATGAGGTGCAAACAGACTTACCCGAAGCCCCACCCATCTATCGCACTTGTAAACACCACATTTCCCTGATCTGGAGAGAAGTAAAGGTGCGAATCATCTGTGTTCTCCAAGCCACTGCTCCAGTCATACACTTGCTCTCCTTGTTCAGAACTGGGATTCACTTGGCAATCAGTGTCCCTTTCTGCTCTTTCTTCTAGGACTTTAGAAGTAAAAAGAGTTCCTGTGAGTGCATTAATCTAGGAGAGATGGTGAAATGGCAGAAGGTCATTCAGCTGCTTAGTACGCTCATGGTAGGAGACACACTGTGTAGCCCATGCTAGGGCTGGGATCATCAGTGAGAGTTTGGGCTTATACTAAGCACACATGGTGGAGCTGACATTTATAACCAATGATCAACATATAGCTACATGCTATCAAACTCATTGTTTCTAAACACAGGAAAACAGAATATGGGCTTGTGAAAGGTCACTTTATGGATATTATTAGGTTAAGGCAAACACTAGTGTATCAAATCTTTACCTCGTTGTTCAGTACCAGGTCCTGGTGTCGTTAGGAACTCATGATTTTCTAACCCTCATAACCCTGGAACAACAGTCAACTCCCTCTATCATGTCTCATATCAGCTGATTAAAATGGTCACCTCTTTCTTCAGGCTTCCTTCTTTCCTTCTAATGCCTCATCTCTAAACTCAACTCATAGTGATCTTTCGGACAGGGTAGAACTGCCTCAGAGGGTTTCCGTAACTGGTTTCCACACCTGGAATCTTTATAGGAGCAGACGGCCACATCTTTCCCCAACAGAATAGCTGGTGGGTTCCAACCACCAACCCATTCAAGGAACAGCCAAGCACTTAATCACGACACCACCAGGCTTTCTCCTTCCAATCTCTGGTGCTGTTGTGAAAGGCTATTGAATCAGTTCTAACTCACAGAGACCTGATACAGGACTTCCCAGGAGTGGCTGATAGGTTTGAACCACTGATCTTGTGGTTAGCAGTCCAGTGCTTATCCTACAGCGCCACAGCAGGACTCCAATCTATAAGCCTGTTGGAATCTGCAAATACCACTAGTCCTCCCGCCTCACAGGGAAGTATGTCATCGGTGCCTGTCCCTGTCTGGCTCTCTAGGACACTAGAGTCTCTAGCACTCACTCTTCATCACTGCCCACTGGCAGGAACAGGCACAAATGACAAACTCCCTGGATGTCATTTGTATCTAGCATTTCTTCCCATTAGCAAAGAAACATCCTCCTGTTGGTCTCATCAATGGCTTTTCACTGTCTTGAAGAAGTTCAAACTCCTACACATACAAGGCTCACCATAATCAGTAACCCTTCCGACTGCCACTTCTTGCCCCTGCTTCTTGTTGTTGTTGTTATGTACCATGGAGTCAGTTCTGACTCATAGTGACCCTGCACAGGGTTTCCGAGGCTGTAAATCTTTACGGGAGCAAAAAGCCTCATCTTACTTCAGCGGAACAGCTGGTAGTTTCGAACTGCTGACCTTGCGGCTCGTAGCCCGATTCATAACCACTACGCTACCAGAGCTCCTTCTTGACCCTGCTTAGCATGATCTGATTCCCACTATAACAATCACCTGTAGCCCCTGATGGCAACAATGCACCACCATGCTCTGGCCTTTATGACTTTGCTCATCCTGTTCCTTCTTTCTCATCTGCCCACTTCCACTAATTCTCTACCTGGCAAGTGACTAACCTTTCCTGCATCTCCAGGCTTCTGCTGTGGGACTTTTCCTAACTCTTCCCCTCTTCACCCCAGTCTAGGTTAGGTGGTCTTTATCTATGCTCTTAAATTAAGTCCAGTGCTTACCTCACCATTATCTAAGTATCTCTTAACTGTTGGCCTACCCTACCACATTATGAGCACTTTGAAAATAGGGACTCTAGCATGTCCACCTTTATATCCACAATCACGTAATGGAGTTATGCATTGGGCTGCTAACCATAAGATCAGTAGTTCAAATCCACTAGTCGATCACTGAGGGAAAGAGAAGGCTTTCTGCTCCCGTAAAAATTTACAGCCTCAGAAACCCAACATAGGGTCAGAATTGGCTTGATGGCTGTGGGGTAGTGGGTACTACACAAAAGGCATTAAAAAATACATTTAATCAACACATATTTATGTGTTTGCTGAATAAATACATGAAAGAAGGATTGGGGAAAACTTTATCTTAAGACAGAAAACAAAATACCAGAGAGCCTCCATATACTGCTTTCACTTTGAAACCAAACTGCTAGGCACTTAACAAGAGCGTTAAAACCGATCTTCCAAGCTGTAGACGGAACAGTGTTTCCAGGAAATGGACAGGCTCCTGAGACCATGTGTGTCCTGCAGCCTCTGTTGGAGCACGAGGACTCCAACACACAGAACTCTCGTGAGACAAAAGCTCTACAGGTGAGCTTTCCGTAGCAGTGCCTCACAGCCAACTCAGCAGCCTCCTCCCAACTCTTCTAGAGTCCCAATCTATGCAACACTGAGGTAGATGATAAAATACCTGTTCTAAAATATTCTTCAGGTGAGAATAGGCCTCCTGCGGGGTGAATTTCAGTTCCACTATCAAGCGGTCTAGCTTATTAATCACTAACACAGGACGGATGTTTTCAAGCCAGGCTTGTCGTAGAACTGCCTGCGTCTGATTAAAACAGAAATAAAAGTATAAATCTCATAATATGACGTAATTAAACCACATTAGAAAATCTTCATTAATAATCATCGCCTTCCCATATTCCTTTATTACATCTCAGACAATGATAGTCAGATGAAGGTGTTCACCAAACACATATCACACACAGCAAAGAACTTCAGACCAGATAGGTTCTTGCCTTTAGGAACGGACAGTTTTAGGATGACTTCAATTACGGATGCAGGAAATAAGAATGATTACATCTTATTCTTACCCACCCAAAGCACACGTGCCACAGCAAAGACACAAAGTAAGCAAATGATGCTGGAAAAATGACACTGATCTTCTTTGGTGCAGGGTTGCTACAAACCTTCAATTTGTTAAAAAACAAAACAAAGACAAAAAATGCAGTCTCTGTGAAGCGCAAGAAAGCAAAATACAATAAAGCAAGCTAAGCTTGTACACAGAGTAAGGCCGTGCTTGTCACATTACCTGTGCCTTTGGGGGGACAGAGAACGGTGGTTTTAGGATAATCACTGCACACCATCTTAGACTATCCAAATTTCCTTCATTTGAGTATACATTTTTTTTTAAACATTAAGCCAGACATGGCCAAATTAAAAGGTAGAATATAAAAAAGTCTCTTTATTAAAAAAACACATATAAGATTTCAAAGAAAAAATTATTACAAGAAATAAACTTAAAGCGAGTCACTTTGAGCTCTGCCTCCTCCGGGTGATCTTTTCCAATTCTGATTGAAACGTTAACAAGCAGTGGGTAGTGAATAGAGACCAGTGAGTAATGGATAGACAAGCAAAAGAGGGGCAGGGAATGTGTGTGAGTGACAGAGTGTGTGTTTGTATAAGTATGTAGGGGCAAGAAGTATAGAGCGGGAAGTCAATAGAAAAGCATTTCTCCAATCTGGTAGAGATCTAGTTTACTATCTTGCTACCAGCAGCCTTTTGCAATGTCTAGCAGCCTTTTCTATAGGAGTGAAACTTTCAGATCCCTCCAGCATTCACATTTCTCCCATACTTGCTGAAGTCTCTCTAAGAACTTCAGACTTCAAAGTATCTACAGTTAAACTCTTTATTGCTAAGATCCCTTCAAAACTTGGGTGAATCATCTCTTGTTAGCCTGGACTATGCACAAATGTGAAATATAAACCCCTGGTCTGACTGTCAGAGAAATGGTTATTGTGAGAACCAGTTCAAGATTTCCCCATTACAATCCATTACCTGTGGACAGACTCCTTCCACGGCATCTACCACAATGATGCAGCCATCACAAATGCGAACAGCTGTGGATACTTCGGAGGAGAAATCCACGTGTCCCGGAGAGTCTATCAGGTTAATCAGGTACTCCTCGCTACCTGCAAAAAATTTATATAAAACACATATTCCACTGTGCAGTTATGCAGTGCTTTTCCTCAAGCATTCTGGAATAAGACAGTAAAGGAGCCAAAAATAACCTCAAAGCAATCATTCAAATTTAGGAATTCCCATTTACAGTACTGGAGTTCTGGGGTGACATTGTAGAATAAGTACTGGACTGCAAGGTCAGTTTGAACTGCAGGGTTGGTAGCTTAAAACCACCAGCCACTCCTTGGAAACCCTACACAGGATCACTGTGAGTCCAAACTGACTCCACAACAATTAACAGTACTAGTGATTTTAAATAGCATCTTTGTAAAATGCTAAAGAAATGTATTATTCTAATCTGTTAAGCAATGTTCAGATTAAGACAGACGAGGAAGAAAGAGAGGTGGTCTACATCTGAATGTTTACCTATTGAAAGCCTTATGAATAGCAGTGGAACACTGTCAGCACCAGAATACTGAATACCGAAACATGATGAATAGCACAAGAATACTGTCAGATATAGTCCTGGAAGAAGAGCCCCGCAGGTTGGAAGGCACTCAAAATATGACTGGGGAAGAGCTGTCTCCTCAAAGTAGAGCTGACCATGGTGATGGGAACGGTGTCAATCTTTCGGGACCTTCCTTTGCAAATGGGGCACCACTCAAAATGAGGAGAAACAGCTAGAAACATCCATTAGTAATCAGAACATGCAATGTACAGAGTATGAATCTAGGAAAATTGGAAGTTGTCAAAAATCAAATGGAACGCAAAAAGACCAATATCCTAGTTATTACTGAGCTGAAATGGACTGGTATTAGCTATTCTGAATCTGACAATTACATGGTTTACTATGCAGGGAATGACAAATTGAAAAGGTATGGCGTTGCATTCATCATCAAAAAGAACAATTCAAGATCAATCTTGAAGTACAATGCTGTCTGTTACACATAAGCCTGGTGTGACGCTGTGGGTTAATGCGCTGGACAGCAAGGTTAGTTTGAAGTGCAAGGTCAGCAGTTCAAGCTCACCAGCCACTCCTGAGAAACCCAATACTGGGTCACTATGAGTTGGAATCGACTCAACAGCACATTAACAACAACAAGGAAGACCAGTTAATACTATTATTCAAATTTACACATCAACCACTAAAACCAGTCATTAGTGCAGCTGTTACTTCAAGAGGCCATTAAGTTCATCACTGCCTCCCAACCAGAACCTGGAAGAGATGCATTAGCTTCTTCAGCCCACTCCTCTAAACAGCTACCCATCCCACCCGACCTCCCTGAACTTCTAAATACAGTGGTAGACTGCTTCTCTGTTCTGCCTGAGGCCGGACAGTTACCCTCACCACCAAAAGGACCTCAGAACCCAGACTCTCGGTTTCTGCCTTATGCCTGTTCTAAACCATTCTGCTTTGTGTTACAGGAGGATTTGGCACTGGCTGTAAGTGGGGGTGTGGGTGTGTTCAGCCATCTTCCTGGTTCTTATCCCTCTCCCTCCTCCCTCCATATGGGGACTGCCTCAGAGTCATCACATTGCCTGAGAAAGTCTCTCCAACACTACGTGGGCTGAGGGGCTGGCTCTGAGTCCTAAGAAGAAGTGTACTGGCATCAGCAATGGAGATGGTATGCCAGACCCAGCTTTTCCCTCCTCTACACCCATAATCCCACAGTGTCACTCCAGGGGATTTGCCAACAGTTGTAAGACATCTCCACTCAGGTTCTTACAACGCCAGAGATCTGATTCTCTCTCTCTACTCCCTTCATCTGTTCCCATTTCTTTCCTTCTTTTCTAATATACATGAGTATGGAAAACGGAAGAGTACAAATCTCTGAAATCTATAAGATAATGAGAGAGAACAAAAAAACTGACCCTCTCTCTGTATCACAGTATTAGGCCATATCCTTTTAAAATACAAATTAAAAAAAAAAAAATTAAATGAAGCTGTTATTAAGTGCCATCGAGTCGGTTCCAACTCATAGCGACTCTACATAGGGTTTCCAAGGCACAGCTGCTGGGTTTGAACCGTCGGCCTTGCAGTTAGCAGTTCAGTGATTATCCTACAGCACCACACCAAGGACCCCACTTTAAATACTGAACTATAGGAATTCATGTGCATAAGAGCTTCAAAACTGATGTGATACAAAAATATCTGTAAGACTGATCTTGTAAGAGGTTAGAGCTATGTTCCTACAGCACACCCCTCTGTGCCAACCCCACAGACGAGGCAGTGGGGAAGAAGAACTTCTGCCCTCAAGCCAGTCAAAGGCCCTCACCTGCCCCCAAGCCTGGACAGCTTGCCTCTGACAACAGGTCATGTGGAGAGGCCAGAGAGAAAGATGCGGACTACAGAGCAAAACAATGGAGGCCCACCCAATAGCACTAAGGGGCTTACCTGTTCTGTAGTGGAGTGAGATGGCACTGGATTTCATGGTGATCCCGCGGACCTGCTCATCTTCTCTGCTGTCCATGTACCTTAACTGGGAAAACACAACATATGCCTCCTTACTTCCTAATGAATTAAAATGTGGGGTGCTCTATTAAACACCAAATTTTACAGAGCCTTTTGTTCTTATTTTTCAAATGGGGGAAGATGGACAAGAGGAGTTGGTCATGGGGAGGAGAAGACACACAGATTTAAAGACAACACCACTAGGTACTCATGAATGTATGCAAACACTGCATCCCCTCCCCAGAGAGTTGCTCATTCAAATTCCACCCATGAATGATTCAGGGGAATTTACTTCTATCCATCAGGAACACAGGAACTTTTCATTGTGATTTGGGTGAAAGTTTACATAGCAAATTGGTTTTCCAGTCACCAATTCATACACCTTTTGATCGATGATGCGGACTGCAATCTCCATGCTTCGGGGACTACCATTTCCAGGCATCTGTCTTTCTCTCCCTTCCTGGCATCTAAGCTTTATTGCTGGTAAACGCTGCCCTTTCAGTCTCCTATAGTTGACTCTACCTCCTTGAAGCCGAGCCATAGGGGTGAATTCAGTTCAGACCTGAAAAGTGTCTAAGGGCCATAGTTTCAAGGAGCACATCACTTTCTATCAAACCAGTAAGCCTTGCCTTTTTTTTTATTTTTTGAGTTGTGTTGTGCATTTTTCTTGTGCTATATCCAAATCCTCCAAATGTGATCCCTTTCACAGTGGTCAGCTGTGGTAGCTGGACACCATCTAGTTCTGGTTTCACAGTCATGGAGGCTGTGGTTTGTGTAGTCCATTTGTCTTCTGGGCTAACTGTTTCCTTGCATCTTTGATTTTCTTCACTCTTCTTTGCTCCACATAAGGAGACACCAATAGTTTGGTCCAAAAAATGTTAAGACTCCAGTTGCGACTATCCAAAGTAGGACATAGAATACTGTCTTTGAGGACTATGTTAAACCAACTGACCTTAGTGTCCCCGGAGACTAGGGTGCTGAGCTGCCAGGTCTAGTGACTCATTCCTTCAAGGTCTTTGGTTATAGATAAGACATCTTCATAACTTTACCTCCTATATGCTCTATTGCATTCATGGATGTACTTACAGCACATATCAATGCCCATGCAGCAATATCCTGTCACACCTATATATTCCTGTGTAGCCCATTCACTTTCCCAGCCTTGTTCAGCCTGAGTGAATATCTATGGACATTATTATTATTACTAGTACTACAATATTCTGTATGGAATAATGTTTACATTTGTGGCCTTTAATTCTTGTGTTCCCCCAGTTATCTTCCTTTGCTTTCATCATTTTGTGTTCTTCTCCCTTCTTGTATATTGCTTTTTCCTTCACCCAAGTTAATATGTAGCTACACTCCAATTAGTGATTCACCCTCCTTTCCACTCCCATCCCTGATAAACTTCAAAGAATGTTTCTTTTCTGTAAGCAAAGCTTTAGCCTGTTTACAGTACTGGTGTCATACAGGAGGAGCCCTGGTGGTGGAGTGGGTAAAAGTGTTAGTATAAGGGAATCTGAATGATTTTTATACGTTGAGCCACTCTCCTGAATTAATCTATTAATTTTCTTGATGAGGTTTGGTATTGTCTATGGTTATATAAAATCTTACCAGTTTAGATGCCTTTTATTTGCTGTTCTTGCCTTACTGCTCTGGCTAGGACTTCCAATAAAATACTGAAGTATAGGAGCAGTGACAACAGGAATCCTTGTCTGGTTCCCATCTGCAAGGGGAATGTTTTCAGTGTCTTTCTAGTGAAAATAACGTTCGTCTTGTCTAGTCTTACTTTGCTGAGCATTTTTATCAAGAATGGGTGTTAGATTTTGTCAAATGGCTTTTCTGTATCAATTGAAATGAACATGTGGTTTTCATTTGTTCATTTACGCCGTATTTATTTATGTTGATGCTTTTCTACTGTTGAACCATCCCAGTATACCTGGTATGATCCCAATTTGTTCATGATGTATTATTTTGATATGTTGTAATATTCAATTGGCTAGGAATTTGTTAAGCATTTTTGCATCTATATTCATGAGGGATACTGGTCTATAATTCTATTTTTTAATGCTATCTTTGCCTACTTTTGGTACCAGGGTCTTGCCTGCTTTACAGAATGAGGCTGGAAGTATTCCATTCCATTCCACTGAAAACGTTCTAGAATAGTGGAGTAGGATTGGTGTCAGCTCTACTCTGTCTGGTAGAATTCATCAGGGAAAATTTCTGAGCAAGGACTTTTTTGTGGTTGATGTTAGGAATATATATTTTTTAATGATCTGCTCAATTTCTTCTTTTGTTATATTGTTGTTAAGTGCCACTGAGTTAGTTCTGACTCACAGTGACCCTACACTGGGTTTCCAAGGAGCAGTTAGTGGGTTTGAACCACCAACCTAACCTTGTGATTAGCAGTCCAATGCTAATCCTAAAGAGCCACACACACCAAGACTATGGCCTGTTCAAGTTTTTTACTTCAGATTTTGTTAGCTTGGGTAAGTAATATATTTCTAGAAATTTGCTCATTAACTTTACCAATGATTTGTTAATTTTATTAATCCTTTCAGAGAACCAACTTCTAGTCCTGTTTCATTTATTTCTGCTCAAATATTATTTGCTTTCTTTGGTAACTATAGATTTTTTTTCCTGTTCTTTTTCTAATTTTTAGAGATGTTGGGTTAAGATGTTGATTTTGGTTCTTTGTTTTTCAATATTTGTGTTTAGTGCTATAAACTGTCCTTTGAACAGTACTTTTGCTGTGTTGTTGTATTTTAAATTTCATTTGATTTAAGGGATTTTTTTATTTCATTTTTTCACCTAGTAGTTTTGAAGCATGGTGCTATTCAGTTTCCAGGTATTTGATTTTTTCCCTTTAATCTTCCTGTTGTTGATTTCTAATTTTATAGCACTGTAGTCTGAGAAGATGCTTTGCAGTACATTTCAATGTTTTTACATTTCTTGAGGCTTGCTTTGTGGCTTAACATGGCCGACTCTAGAGACTATGCCACGTACACTGGAAACGAATTTGTATTGTCATTTATCTTAGTCTCAGATGCTTATCTGCTGTTGCTCTGCGTCTAAAGAACTCCCTTTAGTAATCTGATCTAGTTTTTACAAATTCTTTCGTTTTTCTAAAAGTGGCCTAATTTCACTGTCATATTTGAAGGACAGTTTTGCTGGATATATGACTCTTGGTTGGCAATTTCTTTCTTGCAGAGTTTTGTATGACCTCCCATTGTCTTCTTGCCTGCATGGTTTCTGCTGAGAAATCAGAGCTTACTCTTATTAGTTCTCCTTTGTAGGTAACTTTTCATTTTTCCAGAGCTGCTCTCAAGATTCTTTATCTGGTTTGAAAAGTTTGATTGAGTCTTCATGTTTGTCTTTTGGGATCCATCCTGTTTGGAGTTCATTAAACTTCTTGAATAGCTATCTTCTTGTCTTTCATGATATTAGGAAAACTTTCTTCAGACAACTTGGACAACATTCTCTAAGGGATTTTTTGTCTTCCTATTCTACCATTTCTATTACAGATAAGTTACTCCTTGACTATTGTTGTGAAGTGCCGTCGAGTTGGTTCTGACTCGTAAACACCCTGTATAGGGTTTCCTATGGCTCGGGACTGACTCGATGGCACTTAATAGTGTTTCCAAGGAATGGCTGTTAGGTTTGTACCGTCAACCTTGCAGTTAGAAGTCTAATGCTTATCTTACAGTGCCACACCAGAACTCCTCACTCTTGAGAGTGCCCCACATAAATCTTTGTCTTCCTTCAAATTTCTTTTTGTTCTTTTTCCTGATTGTTCTTCTAGCAGCTGATTACTGAGAGATTTGTCTTCCAGCTAAGTAACTGTGTCTTCCACTTCTATTTTGTTGCCCTTACAGTGTATAATATACTTCTGAAGTCTCAGTGCTAATCTTCTGGTCCTCAATCGCTGATTTTGTATGGTTCCCATTTGTTCAATATTTTGTCAATTTGTTTCCGGTTTCTTTCCATATTTCTGCCTGATTTTTTCATCTGTAGTTTTCTCTATCTGTGGAAGTTGTCTAATTAGCATCTTTTAAAATTCCTTATAAGGTGAGTTCTGGTACCATTTCTGGTGTTATATTTGCTGACTATGCTTTGGTCACTTGTCTAAGGAACTGTCTTGTATCTCTGTGTAAGCTGAATTGTTTTCCACACAACAGTGTTAGGCAGCTTTAGGGCATGCATCACCAGTAAAGATAAGCTGCGGCACTCTGGTCTCCAGGCCTGTCATTGGCACCCATTCCACTTGGTGTTGTGAGTCTTTGTTCTACAAGGTCTGGGTTGTGTGTTTGCATAGTAGGCCATCTTGGACACATCCGTCCACCTGTTCTTTTTCTATTCACAAGTTGAAAGGTCTCCAGAAATATAAAAAGTCTTCACTCACACCGTTTAAGCAGATTTTAAACACGCTTTTTTAAAAAACAAAACAGTTGTGTAGAAAAATATAAAAGTATCACCATTTCATTCATGGCTTTTACAAAGTTAGATTTAACTTAACAGCCCACAAATCGGACCTGTACCTAATGAACCAGGCATCACTCTTGACAGAGATTCCACTTAAGTCACGAGTTCTAACTCTTTCAGTACTAAGCACCTCACTAATAGCCTTCCTCTCCAGAATTATCTTTTCCTTTCCCTCACAAATTTCTGAAAAGAAATGTTTTTAAGCTTAACCTATATTCATTTTCTTCATCCAAAATTCTCAAAAAAAATTCATCGATATGGAATTACCACATTTATTCATCCACTTAAAAACCTTCATTTCCAGAATGGCTTCCATTTCCACCATTCTGGCGAAACCAAACTCCTAAAAGCTACCAATGACCTTCTGTGCAAACATAAAAAGCACCTTTTCCATCCTCACTTTCCCTTCAGTAAAGCAGTTGACATAGCTAATCACCTTGATGGTGTCTGTAGGTGATTCCTACTTTCATCGTGACCCCATGCTTCAGATGCCTTCCATGGTAGTACACTTAGGTCACAGCCTTGAAGATTTTCTACAATCTGGTGCCATTTTTTCTACCAACACGCTTTCCCTTCCATGACTCTCTAAGCAAATGCTTCCCTCAAATCAAACACAGCACACCAATAAGCCTTTACCCGTTAACGCCATTTTCCCTGACAGTTTCTCTGCCATCGCCTTAAATACCCTAAATTACCTACTTGTGAAGAACTGCTTTCTCTGTGAAACCTCCCATAATCATGTCAGCCTATCATCTGACTTGTTATTAATGTAAGGCAATTAAAAAACAGCACAGAAAGAGACGCTTTCATCAACATCTATTCTATCTCCCTAAATGCATTTGAAGATTCTTAGATACAAGAACTAGACTTTACAAATTTTTTTGGATATCCAGAGAACAAAGAAAATGGTTCATCACACTATAGACATCTAGTAAATACTTACTGAAATATAAGTATCTATTAAAAACAATTACATACCTTGCCTGCCAGACGACTGGAGATGATTCCATTGCTAGATATAAGACAATCAGCTAAGGTAGTTTTTCCTGTAATTAAAATAAAAACAATACCTTGTTTTAAAGGCGAAGAGGATATATGATATCTACTGATTTCACATCTAGCCATAAGAATTGGTTTAACAAAGATTTCCTGTTTTCCAATACTGGATGAAACAAAGGAAGCATATTAAAAAGTTGAGCTAGAGTTGTGAACATGACATGGCCTGGAAAGACACAGTACTTCAGAGAGCTGTGAAGTCCATCAGCCTCACCTGAAAAGAAGGCTGTCAAGGAATTTCTTTATAAGTGGAGAGCTTTGGGTATCCATTAAGGCACAATTTACATATTACATATTAAGTTCAGTTTTAAGTGTACAGTCTAGAGGAAAAGCAGCACCCATATCTAAATACAGAACAGCAAGCATCTGCACAAGTACTATAATCTGTTCCAAAAGGAACTCATCAAACTTATCACAATTCTTTCATTTGCTAGCCCTAAGAGTGACCACATCTACAAACAATGGTAGCTCAGAATGACAAGAGGCTAGCACAGCAATAGGTTCTCTCTCTAGACGGTGTACTGGGAAAAACATCAAGAGACAACTGAACATACTCTGCTGCCCAATTTCCCACATGTAAAGGTAGAAGTTTTGTAACAAAAAGAGGGGAGTAGTTAATCTTACAGTCTAGAAAGAGAGGACCGTAGGACCATCAAGGGAGAAGAGCATGAGCGGAAAGCGGGACCCTATCCAGAGAAGCAGCAACACCAGAGATGGAGGCAGAGATGAGGACATGGAGAGAGGGAGTAGCTGAGGACTCTGGACTCATGGAAAGAGAGAGACTGGGTGCTGGCAGCCAGGAGGCAGGCTTGCAGAATGTGCCCTTTGGTTGTTTAAATTATTATATATTCCTGAGTGTTTCTGTGTATATCACCCCCTTCCAAAAAAAAAAAAATCAGAGGGAATGGAAAATGGAAGCAAATACTATTGAGTGACGATGCATGGTGGAGCTTGTAATCACTGCAATGAAACAATGGTGTAAAGCCGATGCTCTCCCCTGAAAACTATCACTCACTTCACAATACTTAAAAACAAACAAACAAACAAACAAACAAAAAAAGCCCTCTATAGGGTTGCTATGAGTCAGAACAGACACTAAGATACACAACAACAGTCTGGGTACATACAAGCAATGCTGCAGGGTTGGAATACCAACCCTTCTCCACGAGAAGCAAGTCCTTTGTTATATGCTGGGAAGACTGGCAAGGCTATGGGATCTGTGTGGTTACCAGTTCACACCACAGACGAACAAAGAGGGGCACTGAGGACCTCCAACACTATAACATGTGCTTGTTGTGTGCACAGCAAGGCTGACATACAATCCTAGGGCATCGCTTTCCTGCTGTCTGATGGACTGGAAACCATTCTAAGTCTGCAGGCACATACACCTTGGTGGTGCCGTGAGCTACACATTAGGCTGCTAACCGCAAGGTCTGTGGTTCAAACCCAGCAGTCACTCCGCAGGAGAAAGGTGAGGCTGTCTGCTCCTGTAAAGATTTACAGCCTCAGAAACCCCAAGGCACAGTTCTACCCTAGCCTATGAACCACACTAGACTAGATAGCAGTGTTGTGTTTGCATAAAGGCCAAGAGAGCAGGGACTTTGTTGTACTCATGGCTGTATCCCTAGTACCAAAATAATGTTAGGAATGTAAGAGATACTCAAAAAATATTTGTTGATTGAATGACTAAATCATATTATTTTCTAGGTTAGTACCAAGTTTGAATACACCATGGACTACCAGAAAAAAGAAGAAAATCTGTCTCAGAAGAAAGCAGCTGGAATGCATCTTAGAAGTGAGGTTTTGGACATGCTATCTGGAGGGACAAGTCCCTAGAGAAGGACTTCATGCTTGGTAAAGCAGAGGGTCAGAGAAAAAGAGGAAGACTGCCAACCAGAGGGACTGACCAATAGGATCAAGCATAGCAATAATTATGAAGCAGGCATAGGACGAAACAGGCCAGTGTTTCATTGTTATACATAAGCTCACTATGAGTCAGAGATGACTCAGTGGTACCCCAAAACAACCAGTTTTAAGTAATTTTAAAGAATAAACTTAAAGCAATTGGTTATACAAACACATACACATTTTCCTTATGAATTCACAAAAGGTAAAAAACACAAAACTTGTTAGACCGCACACCAAAATATGAGCAACATAATTACAAGCTTATGGGGGAGGGTTCGCTCACTGGATTTTTATAGGATTCATTCTCAGCTGGCTTCACCTATGAAGTGACACTTGACCCCTCTCCTTACTTCAGCTGTCAGTTACTTCAAGCTCTTAACATTAATGACAAAAAGCCACTTCAATATTTCTACTAATCTTTCTAATGCACTACTTTAATGCATTAACCCTGCTTGGTTTCTTCCCAAATGGATCTCTCTGATCTCGTAATAAATACTGGTAATCAAGTTAACGATTAAGGATTCACCACCCTGCCAAGGGCTTCTCAGCATCATCTCATTCAACTGAAAGGTCAAGTTCTCAGCCTATGTGACCACAATGCTGTTCGCAAACTACCTTGAAATGGAATTCTGAACTCAGGCTGTCTAACTCCAGAGAACTGAATCCTCAAGCTTGTGCCCAGTCTTAACATGCAGTTCTGGCGTGGCACTGGACTACAAATCACAACACTGGCAGTTCAAATCCACCAGCCACTCCTTGGAAACCCTATACAGGGTCTCTACAAGTAGGAACCAATTGGCAGCACTTAGAAACAAATCTTACCATTTAGGGTTCTACAAGGTATGGTCCAACCTGTCTCTGTATTCCACCTTCTACTCCTCCACCTTCGGGACAATAAGCATATTTCACACGTCCATTCCAACACTTAGTTGTGCTGACCTGAACTAAGAAGGATTCTGAGGCTAAGAAGCTGGCCAAATAGGCCACAGTACCATCTAAACAAGATGCAGTACCCCCAAAAATCATATGTCAAGCTAAGCTGGTGGCCTATTCATAAATTTGTCTTCTGGCATACCCAGCAAAATACCTTCAACTTGGTATATATCTTATCTTAGTGTGTGTGTGTATATATTGTTGTTGTCAAGTTTCCGAGGAGCGGCTGGTAAGCTTGAACTACTAACCTTATGGTTCAAACTGACCTTGCAATCCAGTGCATTATCCTGCAGCACCACACCAGGACTTAATATACTAGGATATGTATCTGATACGTATGTAGTACAGATATATGCATCTGATATACAAACATATATATGTGTGTATAGCAGATACTTATCTTAACATAGCTACATGAAGAATTCAATGTTGTTGCTGTTAAGTGCCATAGAGTTATTTTGACACACAACAACCCTTTAGAGGGTTTCCAAGGAGTGGCTGGTGAGTTTGAACTGCTGATCTTTTGGTTCAAACCGACCTTGCAGTCCAATGCTTTATCCCACAGTGCCATACCAGAACTCTAATGAATTCAATAGGCCCATACAAAACAGGCTCTAAGGACATTACATCAATACCATAGACTTTTTCTTTTTCCTCCATTGTGCAACCCACTTCAGTGCCCGCAGCCTATGGGCAGGGAGGCTACTAAGCACTGGTTCGGGGCTACAGTTTACTCTAGCATGGGACACTATGAGAGGTCCATGGTGACAGGCCTGCCATAAATCCAAACCCATGCACCAAACTTATTATATTACAAAGCCATTTCTCAAATTCATTGTACTTTAACTAAAACTTAAGTTCTGGTTTAAAGAGCAGTATGGCACTGTTGTTGTTAAGTGTTGTTGAGTCAGTTCCGACCCACAGCAACCCCGTATAGGGTTTCCAAGAAGTAGCTAGTGGATTTGAACTGCTAACCTTGCAGTTTAAACTGACCTTGCAGTCCAGTGGATTATCCTGCAGCGCCCCACCAGGACTCCAATGTGGCATTGTATGTGTGTATGTGTGTGTGTGTGTGTGTGTGTATTCCTGGTGTGGCACTGTGGGTTAATCTGCCAGACTGCAAAGTCATCTGAACTGCAAGGTCGGCAGTTCAAGCTCACCAGCTGCTCGGAAGCCCTACACAGGGTCGCTATAGGTCGGAACCGACTCGACAGCACTTCACAACATACACACACACACATACATACATATAGCACAAATACACAGGACTACTGGTGCAGCACTACAGGATCAGCACTGGACGGCGAACCACAGGTTGGCAGTTCAAACACAGGAACTGCTCTTCAAAAACCCTACACAGGGTCACTATGAGTCAGAATCAACTCGACAACACTTAACAACAACAGAATACATATCCATAAAGGATCTCTGGTAGAACAGTGCTTACAAGTCAGGTCGCTAACCTAAATAAAGATCAGCAGTTTGAAACTACCAACCATTCCATGGGAGAAAGATGAGGCTTTCTGCTCCCTTAAAGTTTTATAGACTTGGAAAACCAATACAGGGTCAGTATGAGTCAGCTTAACAATGCAGTTAAGCGCCGTTGAGTCAATTCCGATCCATAGGGACCCTGTATAGGGTTTCCAAGGAGCAGCTAGTAAGCTTGAACCACTGACCTTGCAGTTCAAAAGGCTTTGCAGTGTGATGCATTAACCCACAGCACCATACCAGGACACACACACACACACTCTCACTCTCTCCATATACACACACGCATATACATATATATATACATACACGCACATATATACATATACATCTTTACCAGAGCAGAAAGCCTCATCTTTTGCTCATGGAACAGCTGGTAGTTTTGAACTGCTGACCTTGCGGTTCGCAGATTGATTCATAACCACTACGCTACCAGTGCTCCATCTATCTATCTATCAATTGATATATATATATATAAAGAGAGAGAGAGAGAGTGAGTGTGTGTGTGAGTGTGTGTGTGTGTGTGAAGTCCTGGTGTGGCGCTGTGGGTTAATGCACCAGACTGCAAAGCTGTTTGAACTGCAAGGTTGGCGGTTCAAACTCACTAGCTGCTTCTTGGAAACCCTATACAGAGTCGCTATAGGTCAGAACCTACTCGACAGCACTTAACAACAACAATGATATATATATATATATATATCACAAGTTCATTTCAAATGCTTTACTGGGTGCTCCTTTTACATCGTTGAAACTTTCAAAGGAGTAAGACTTGCTTCTTAGCACAGATCTTCAATTGCCTACAGCTTCACTCCAAGAGTTACGCTAAGACACATCCTTATAAAATTGAAATTTAAGATGATTTTCAAAGGACTCTTACCGTGGTCAACATGAGCCAAAACACAGATATTTCTGATGTTCGCAGTGTTTCTCTGGAGTTGAATCATCTTATCCAAGCTACTGAGCACCATGGTTACTTTTCCTGTGACTTAAATATTATAGACAGCACAGGAGATATTGGCTGAGGGGGGAAAAAAAAAGTTTTAATGCTAAAAAGTGACAAGACTTCTCAAGTCTCTAAAACTAAACCCAATGAACCTTATTGAAGGGCTCCACTTGGCAGTTCAAGCTCACCAGCTGCTCCTGGGAAACCCTCAGAAGCCCTATACAGGGTCGCTATGGGTCGGAACTGACTCCACGGCACTTAACAACAACCGATCCAGGTCCAAGTCCAGCTTTAGCACTTGAATCAATATCATATCATGACTGTACCGGGTGTTACTCATTCTTCGGGAAGCCAGGGCTGCGGTGAATCACACAGCTCCTGAGGGCTGGGTGCACAGAGACACCGGTAATTCTGCTTCGAAAAGAACTTGAGTAAACTTCTCCAGGCCATTGAATGCTTTAAAAAGTCACTTACAAGAGGCAGGGACTATGCTAATCCCGCTCCCTGATCTTCATTTTTCAATTGGCCTTGTATTCACTGGAGGTGAAATAACATGTATATTACTACCCATATAGGCCAAATGACAGTTTTGGTTCCTGCGCTTAGTAATAAACAAGCAGGTGCGCTGAAGGTCTTTCGAGGGAAATAATTCTACATTCCATTCAGCTCTGTAGCTTGTTGTTGTTAAGTACTGTGGAGTCGGTTCCGACTTAGGCTAATCAAAAGCTTGGTGGTCTGAACCAGGCGGCCGCTTCGGCAGAAAGTTCAGGATTTAGTCTCAGAAACCCTCTGTCAGTGGAAACGAGTCAGGAGTAGTGGGTCATATTCCCTGCATCCCCGTGGGATCCTGGATTCGTCTCTTTGAGGATCCAAAGTCCACAGAGAAACGTCTTCAGCCACCACCACGCCCGCATCCCCGGCTGGAGGGGACAACTCGGACGGGCACTTCTCCCAACCTGAGGCTCTGCCACTAGCCCCGGTCCCAACCCACCGCCGGGACGACCGCGACCCCCAACACCAATGGAAGGTGAGGCCGAGGGGGACGCCAGCGCTCACTGCGACCCCACGCTCACCCCTAGCGGCAGTCGGACCAGCCACGACTGCCCCTCGGTGCACCGCCACAGGACGCACGCCGCCGACGCGAAAAGCTCGGTGGATGCGGAACACCGGCGTGCGAGGGGCGGGGCTAACTGGCGCACAGCCTTTGACCCGGGCGCGGGTCTGACGTCACCGGAAGGCGGTGCCGCGTCGGTCTCCCGGGATCCCCCGGTTGCCTTGGTTACGGCGGGCTCTGAGAAACCCGAGGTGCAGCTTGAGTTGAGGAGCTGCGGAGGAGGCTCTGCAAGCTGAGAAGATGAGGAGTCGTTGTCTTTGTCAGATCTGTACTTGCGGGTAAGAAATGGCTAGTGTGGGCTATGTGAGCCATGCTGGGGATCTTAGGGGGTGCAGGCGACCTGGTAGGGAACTCCAACCTTGAGATGCGCGGACCAGGACTCAACCAGGATCCACCGAATGCACGCTGTGCACCCGCTGGCTACTGATGGCCAAGCAGAAGTTTGCATTCAGTGATGCTAACCGAACAGCCTTGGGGTTCCGCAGCTAATACCTGGTGTAAGGTGGAAAATGGTCAGATTCGGCTGGGAGAGTGCATGACCCCCAATGAAAAACCTTGCGCATGGTCCTGCATTTACAACCTTGCTTTCCAGGCTCCAAGGCTGACCATGTTCCCATTCCCATCCAGACAACCCTGGCTGGGGTCCTCCTGAGCAGAGAGGTCGTAGTCCCCACCCTGAAGCCCAGAGTTGGTCCGTGAGACCCGCCCAGCAACCTCCTACCACCTACAAACACAGTCTTCTACTGCCTTTTCAATGTTGACCCAGGGATTAGATCATTATTTGCAAAACAGATATTATGATTGCCAGTCACTTAGTACTAGTAATCCTTGCCACTGCAGTTTCTCCCCAGTCTCAGAATAATCATTGTTTGTGATTGTTGCTGCTGTTGTTGTTAAATGTCGTTGAGTAGGTTCCGACCCATAGCGACCCTGTATAGGGTTTCCAAGGAGCAGCTGTTGAGCTTGAACCACTGACTTTGCAGTCCAGCACATTAACCCACAGCACCACACCAGGACTCCTGTTTGTGATTAGATGTTGATTAAAAGATGATCAAATTAATATTTGCGTTATGAATCTGCAAACTTGTACAAGAACATTTAAATTCCTTTTTCTAATCTTTAAATTCATTTATATACAATCCAAATGCCTTTCCTATCCAGCTTTCAGGAAATTCAGTCGTCCTGATGTCAGGGGCTCCCTTTCTCCTCTTTCCATCTGAGGGAATTTTATTTGTTTGTTTTAACTTTTTATTGTGAATTGCGCCAAGGTAAACAGACAGGATCATCAGGCTTTACTTTCAACCTATCCTACATTTTGTTTCATCTCAGTGTTTACACTCCACTATCTGTAACAAGTTACCCTGCTTCCACCCAGTGGCTTTCCTTTTGGATCTTATTTTTCACAAATGAACAAAAGCAAAAATACTTGGTGTACACATACAAGACAAAAATATATATATTCATTTAAATGCCTAAAGGGCACAATTCTGCAAACCAGCCTCCAGCACACAGGCATACAGCCTTTCTCCGTCCGTGGGCCTAGAGTCCTCAGCTGCTCTTTATCACTATGTCATCGCCAATGCCACCATCTCTGCTGTCGCGGCTTTCCTGGATAGGGTCTCACACCCCACTCACACTCTTCTTTCTTGATGGTGCTGGGATCCTCTGTCCTGAAATGAAAGATTAATGATACCCCTATTTTAGTTACACAGCTTCTACAATTACAGATGTGACTATCCTACTAACAGTTACTCACAATTGAATAATGAAATCCTATCACCATCATCGCCTTTGACCAGATCCATCTGGAAAACAGGAAAATTATTCAGTGGGGTTTCTACCTTGCCCCTTCATTCTGAAACTAAGCATACCCATGAAAGCTTGTAAGCCAGCCACTTTGTGCCTTTATAGCACCCCGATTTTTGATAGTCAGTGTCTAAATTACAGGTCCCAATCCATTCACCAGCCACTCCTCGGAAACTCTATACAGGGTCGCTGTGAGTCGGAAATGACTCGACAGCACTTAACAACAACATTTGAATCAAAGGAATGCCCCATCTCTCATATTTTTCCGCTGCATTGTGTTTATACTATTTCTCATGTAAGTTAAACTGCAATGGGTTATTTTATATTGGTAAATAAAGTTGGAGAATGCTAGAAAAAAATTTCGACATGGTAACAGTAACCTGGTGGGAATTGTTGGGTGAAAGTTGAAAGGGAAGAGAGAGGATGATGTTTGAGACTATAGGAAGTCACTTGACTTGTACCTCAAACTCATGACAGCAGATAAATACAATTTTCTTCGTTCCTTTCCTAGGACCTCCTGAAATGAAAACATAAAAAAAAAGATAGAAATAATGGTACTGAACTGAATGCAAGGAGGACTCAACAACATGAGATGTCAACAGATTTTTGAAAGCTAGAAAGGTGAAGATAGGCACACTTTTACAGAGGAATTAGGCATGGAGCCATCGGCCGTAGAGGGCAGAGACAGACGCTGGTCTAAATTTATAGGTTCAGTAGAGGGCCGAAGGGGACAATGTATACAGAAAGGTTGAAGTCTGAAACCCAAACACTATGATTGTCCTTCCCACCTCCCCTTCCTACATCTGCCCCAACCAAACAGAGACAAATTCAATGACTTGTCTCGGGAAAGCGAAGATACTAGTTGTGGAAGCCTACCATGAAAC
Source organism: Chrysochloris asiatica (assembly GCF_000296735.1). Lineage (NCBI taxonomy): Eukaryota > Metazoa > Chordata > Mammalia > Afrosoricida > Chrysochloridae > Chrysochloris > Chrysochloris asiatica. The sequence continues at coordinate 5,642,847 of NW_006408674.1, forward strand.
AAGAGGACTCAGTAAACCGATGATCCCTATGATGAGAAATCTGTATCGGACTTGTGCAATGCAAATAACACAAGTCCCATTAGGGGCACTAGAAGCTCTAGGAAAAGGAAAAGTTGTACAGTAAAATTAGGGTTTAAAATGAGACAGTAAAATTTAAAATAATTTTAAGTATTAATAATTGATAGAGTAAAAGTAAAGATAATTTACTTAACCTGGAGGCTAGCAACCTTTTACCTTGAATACCTTGTTGTTGTTAAGTGCCATCCACTCGGTTTCCAATCAGAGTGGCCCTGCATAGGATTGCGGAGGAACAACTGGTGAGTTTGAACCACCGATCTTTCAGTTCAAACTGACCCTGTGGTTCAGTGCTTATCCTACAGCACCACACCAGAACTCCTTGAATACTTTGTTGTTGTTAAGTGTTGTCAAGCCTGTTCTAACTCATAGCAACCCTGTGTAGAGTTTCCGAGGAGCGACTTGTGGGTTTGAACTGATGACCATGTAGTTCTAAGTCCACTGCTGAAATCTGCAGTGCCACATCTGGAGAATATCTTGTTAAGTGCTGTTTTCTGACCCATAGCGACCCTGTATAGGGTTTCCAAGGAGCAGCTGGTGAGCTTGAACCACCAACCTTGCAGTTCAAAGGATTTTGCAGTCTGCTGCCTTAACCCACAGCGCCACACCGGGTCATGTTAAACCCAAGAGAAGAAAAGGTACTTCCTGCACAGGAAGTGACCCCAGCAGTCAAGGATGTATTGTAGTCATTGTAATGTAAACATTGTTAATGTTTTTCTTGTTGACTCATAGCTATCCTGTATAGGGTTTCCTAGGAATGGTTGGTGTGTTTGAACTGCCAACCTCATGGAAGTGCTTATCCTGCAGTGCCCCACCAGGACTCCAATAATAAACATAATATGCTGAATTTACAACTTTTCCAAAAAAACAAAAACAACCAGCCAACCTAGGTACAAAGCATGGTGACTTGGTTGTGCCTGTCTGCCAAGATTAGCAAGCTGCTAACTCAGGAAGCCATCTTGCAACTCAAGACCCTGCCTAACAACTACCAACTCCAACATCTTTTTGTCTTCACCCCAATCCATACTAGCAAAATGGATGCCGTGTGCCCTTTTTCTCTCCCTGTGTAACTGCTACGAATCAAAGACCTATTTGAGTATAAGGAACTCTGGTAGTGTAATGGTTATGAATTGGGCTGCGAGCCGCAAGGTCAGCAGTTCAAAACTACCAGCTGTTCCGCGGGAGAAAAATGAGGCTTTCTGCTGCTCCCGTAAAGATTTACGGCCTTGGAAACCCTATGCAGGGTCACTGTGAGTCAGAACCCACTCCACGGCACAACAACAAAACTATGTGAAGCCTAAATGGTACGTGGAAGCTCCCTGCAAAGGGTGCAGGAAACACACTTGGTACCTTTTCAGCTTCTTTGGCATAAGAAAGCTAACCAACTTGTTAGAGCAAAGCCAGAGTTTCTCCCACCTTAGGACATACCATGTAGCCCCGGCGTGCTACTGTTGGATCAGCACTAGACTGCGAACCACAGGTCTTTGGTTCAAACCCACCAGTCACTCCTTGGAAACCCTGTACAGGGTCACTACGAGTCGGAATTGACTCAACGGCACTTAATAACAACAACAACAAGGACATACCCTAACTTATTCATTGGTTTATGAGCAGCACTGCCGAAGAAATGGAGGGTTTGGGTTTTTTTTTTTTATTTCGCTTTAAGTAAAACTGCTTTAAAATGATGTATTCTGAGTTTATCTGAGGTCTCTGATTTAAGTGTAGCCGCCACACTAAATGTCATGATGCTGTAAATAATCTCAGCGCATTTGTGTTTGTACAGACGGCATCATTGTCCACATGGAAACACAAGGATTTATGAACATTCTGGCGTGCCTTACCCCACCACTGAGTATTTGGAAAAATACCATACATACGGCAGTGTACTTCCACTGAAGAGCCTGAAACCCAAGCAAGAATTCCGAGCATGCCGTGGCAAAATGGAAGGGATAACAACATTTCAGTAAATATTCAGCAACTCCTTGCTTTAATTCTTTTCTTCCCAACTGTAGGGTTTTCTTACCATTTTAATTGATTGTGTTTGTTGATCCAAGTTGAACCAACCAGAAGCAAGAAACTAGTTCAGTCACAACTTAAGAAAAACAGATGAAAACTGAGTTAGGTTGGCAAAGAGAGAGAAAAAGAAAAGAAGTTGTTGTATTGATTTTTTTTTTTTTTTTAACCTTCTAAAATCATGTCACCTGCTCCCCACTGTTACCAGCACCTGAACACATTCCCTGCCTTCCTCATGGTCGTATGTGTATCTGCTCTAATTTCTGCATCTCTTGACCTGCTGCTTATACTATAACCTGCCAAAATAAAATGCAAATCTAGTCCGATCATCTCCCTGCTTAGAATTCTTGTACCTTCTCATTGTGTTTGACATAGAACAAAATCCGTACCCAAATCTGAGTCTAGGTCTTTTACCTGCAGCCTGAATTGTACTGCCGTGGCCTTTGCACTGTTTCATGCTCCCATCACGAGGCCTTTGTTCCATTTCTTTGAAAGGACCAGCTTTCCCTTGTCACAGATCTTTTCAACGTACAATTTGCTCTGCTGGAATTTCCCCTCTCTGTTCTGCTAGTTGAGGCCCACACAATTCAGGTGTTCAGTTCTTCATTTCCTTTGAAAGCTGCCTATGACGCATCACTCCGTTTTCCGGATAGGTGGCGTTCCCTTCTGTGAGCACTGTCCTACTACTGATCATTAGAATTGTTTCATTGTCTATGGAAGCAGGAATGATGTCCGTTTTAATCCTGCATTTCCAATACTTTGTGGGGCACTGTAGGATAAGCACTGGCCTGAAAGATCAGTTAGAACCACAAAGTTGGTGGTTAAAACTCACCAGCCACTGCTTGGAAACCTATACAGAATTGCTATGAATCGGAACTGACTCAGTGGTGCCTAATAACAACAGTAAAACACTATAGTCCTTGTGTGACATTGTAGGGTAAGCACTTGACTATTCACCAGAAGGTCGGTAGTTTAAACCTACCAGCTGCTCCCTTAAAGATTCGCAGCCTTGGAAGCACTACGCAGGGTTGCTGTGAGTTGGAACTGACTCCCCAGCACCTCAACAATAGTACAATACTAAGTATCATGTAGTGTTCATTCAGTAGTTTTTTTAGTGGAGATGAACAAGAAAGTCCTCAGTTGGAAGTTTTCATTTGGACTAGCTTTTTTCACCTCTTTGTATTTTGGTGAACATGGTAGGTGAATTACTTTATTTACTAAGTCATTGATTTAATATGCATAGATATTTAAGGCACAATCTTCAGCACTTAGCATAAAAAAGTTCCTGCTTTCAGGGAATTCATATCAGTTTTCTCTAATTCTGAGTTATGAAAAGTGCTCTATGTTGTTTAGTGCCATTGAGTCAGTTCCGACCCACAGCGATGCTGGATAGGGTTTCTGAGGAGTGACTGGTGAGCTTGAGCTGCCAACCTTGCAGTTCAAACTGACTTTGCAGTCCAGCACGTTAACCCACAGCATCACACCAGGACTCCTTAAAAAAATGCTCTCTAGCCGATTTAATTTTAGTCATTTCCAGTCATTCCCAATATGTATCATATAGAGTTCATTCTACTTATGAAGCAAAGGTGTAAACCTTCAAACCTTAGCTCATCGCGTCTACTTAAAAAAAAAAAAGTGGAATATATGTAACAAAACATTGACCATTTCAGCCATTTCTGCTTGTACAACTCAGTGACGTTACTTCTACTCACTGTACTGAGCCACCACCATAACTATGCACTTTTTACTTTTGCATTACCCTTAACAGAACTCAGTACCCCTTAAGTGACCGTGCCCCATTTTACACTCCTGCTAACCTAAACGTAATAATGAACAATTGAAATAAATGAGGTGAAGAAATTTAATCATTGCATGGCACAAAGCAAATAAGAATGGTTATTCCTTTGAACCTGCTTTCTTCTTGATGCCTTAATGGTTTGTAAAGGAACTTTGAAATCTGAGGGTACGTCAAAAGAATTGCTACCGGGGTTCCAGTTCACTAATACACTTGGGTCTCTATGCACTTGTCTATTCTCCATATCTCATATAAAAGATCATTTCTACTTTTAATTTCAGTCAGTGTTTACAGTTAATAGTACTCTGGTAACTCCAATTATTGCTGTAGGTGTGTGGCTTTTCCATAGATGACAGGACATTCCAAAGTCATCAGACTTTGGCTTGTTTAGAATCATCCAGAATGTTTAGAATCATCCAAAAAGGTTAAGACTACAGATTTCAGAACTCCGTACAACCGAGCCAGCGGGTGATGGAGTGAGTCCTGGAGTCAGCCTCTGTGACAGGCACTGCATATCCGTTGCTGTGACACAGACTGGCTGCACTGGGTCCGTGTCTTAGTTATCCAGTACACCAGAACAGAAATGCCACAAGGCGTTAACAAACAGAAATTTGTTGTCTCACAATTTAGGAGACCAGAAGTCTACATTCAGACACTGGCTCTGGGTCAGCATGTATAGATCCAGCATTCCCTGGAAATCCCCATGTATCTTTCTTTCCCTGGATCTGACAGCTTCACAGTGCAGACAGCGCAGGTCCAAAGTGCACTCCACTCCTGGTTCTTCCTTCTTGGTGGTAGTAGGTTCCTCCAATCTCTGCTCACTTCTCTTTCCTGTTATCTCTTGTAAGTCAAAGGTGTTGCAGGCCACACCCCAGGGATAGTCCACTTCCAGCATGTCAGGGCTGGGCTGGGATTAGGGTGTTGTGCCCCACCCTTAATCCTCTGACAGATTGATCACATCATGAGGGAAGATCAGGTAACATTACATCATCACAAAACTGCCAAGCCACTGAGAATCAGCCCCGCCAAGTGACCCATTTTGGGGGCACAGAATTCAATCCATGACAGTCAGGCGTCAGGCTAATCCCCAGAGACCACGTGGAACATAAAATGGAGAAGGGCTTCACCCTACTGCTGTTTACAATCCTGTGGGGTAGGAAGTCCAGGAAGACATAATCAGGTAAGACATAATTAAAAATTACAGTAAATGTGGTGGTGGTTATTATGGTGTTAAGTGCTGTTGAGTCAGTTCCGACTCATGGCGACCCTGTATAGGGTTTCCAAGGAGCAGTTCATGAATTTGAACTGCTGACCTTGCAATTCAAACAGACCTTGTGGTCCAGTGCTTATCCTAAAGTGCCATACCAGGACTCCAGAGTAAATGAGATGAGGAAATGAAAAACTGTGTTGGCATAGAACAAATAGGAAGGGTTATTCTTTGTCTCTTCACCTTATGTTCTTTCTTCTTGATGGCTCAATGGTTCATAAAGGAGATTTGACACATGAGAATGAGTCAGAAAGTATAGCTACAGGGATTCTAGTTCATACATGTGTAAGTGTATGCCAAACAAAATGTGTTTAAGTATATCTCTGTAATCAGGAAATGGTTTCAGACACGTGCTCCCAGGAGCACACTTGTCTTGGTCTCACTGGGCTGCCTTCAAAAACAAAAAAGTCCAATCAAAACTGACTTTCAAAGGGATCTGCTGGGCCAGTTAAATCCAAGGCCCAGAGCCAAGTCAGAAGGGTTATGGCAACTGTTTGGGGACTCCGAAGGGATAATCTGGTAGGGTTTCCTCAAAGGGCAGATAAACCACCATCACGCGTGCTTATGAAGAAGTTTTCAGAACACTGAAAACTACACTGTGAGAAATAGTCCGGGAAAGTCGCACTTCGGGATTTTTTTTTTTTTTTTTCTCCCATCAAGACAATGTACCTACTCAGTTTCCAAGGGTAGCACGGACTATCCTATAAGAATCTCATTGAGAAACCTTAGCAGCCACCTTACGGCTCTGATCTTGCCCCATCAAAGTTCTTTTTGCTCCCGTAACTCTAAAGATATTGAAAAGGAACACAATTTGGGTCCCTGAAGAATGCCAAAGCTGCTGAATTGATGTTGATAACCAAAGAGACCAGAATTCTTGTGGGAAGTGCTAGGGCTGGATATACCACCTAGAAGTGTATGCACTTTGACAGAGGATACATAAAGAGAAATGATAGCTTTATATTTTGATACTTTTGTTCAATAAAGGTTTCTATGATTTTGCACTACGTTTTTACTTACCCTTGTAAATCTCACCTTGTTTATATTTACTGAATAAAGTTTTTGTTTTTAACCAGTTCTAAATGTTAAAATCGGGAAAGTTAAAAGAGAGGATTGTTTTTCAGTTCTAGGTTTCTTCAGCTGACTTGAACTGTTCAAGTAGCCTTTGGTCATGAAAAGAATAAGGTGTCTACTCATAGATGTCTAGTATACAGGGAGAGACTAAGAAACACGGCGGACTTGTACAAGATTCTTGCTCAGGCAGAGCGTTACGGTAGTACAGTATCATGTGTCAGAGAACTGACAGGAAGTTTGTCCTAAAAGAGTACGCAGCTGGACAATTCAAAGGTTTCCAGATATACTGGATGAGCATGATTGCATTCACCTTTTACTATTTCTTCATTGAAGGCTGCTTTGGATTTGAAGGTATACTCTCTAACACTTACCGAGTCTAAGCAGAGAAACCAAGACTTCTGAACTTTCTGCCCTTCTCTCCCGGATTCTCCCACCTGTTGATTGCATTCTAGCCAATCCCCTCTAGCTGTATTTGGAAAGAGCAAAGAACAACTCAGGTGTCTTAAGGAGCAGAGCCTCGATTAAGTGCCAGGCACTCTGCTAGCCCCCTGTGACAGAGTCAGGAAAAGCAGCCATAATCTCTGAGCTGCTGGCAGAATTTTCTGTCTAGTGAAGCAAAGGTGTTGGTTGAAAAGATGACTCGAAAAAATTAGAAAAATGCAACAGTGGTGAAAGGTATGCTGGATAGGCACACGGTTCCTTTAGCATCCGAATAAGAGTTTCATTTTTGATTCAGCAGAGCAATGGGACATGAACTAAGATCTGAGAGGTGCACAGCAGCGAACTGCATTGAGAGGGAAAGGCAGTGTATCCAAGCAGTAGCATGGAGCAGAAAGGAGCATAGGAAGTAGGCCAGTCTCAATGGCTAATTAGCAAGAAGAAGCACCATGTGGTCTGAGCCTCATTAAAGGAGACCAGGCATGGCCTTGTGTGTTGTCTTCAGGGTTTTTTGTTTTGTTTTCTTCTATATTCTTAGAGCATAAATTGCCATTAAAGGCTTATGTTTCCTTTTTGGGATGGTAAGCAGAGAAATGGAACAAGAATGAGGTGATCAGATTTACATGTGAAAAGATCCAGGTACATGGAGAAAAGACTGGAGAGTAGACTGGAATGGATGCAGGTAATGAGTTTAGGACACTTTGGTGTAGTTTGAGTGAGCTATTAATGAAAGCTTGGAATATGATGGTACAAATGGAAAAAAGTGGTTAGGTTTGAGAGCTATTTAGGAGGCAGAATTGATAGGTTCAACTATAGGAGTTGATGGACTGGATACTGGACAAGGTGAGGTGTGGACGATGAGTCCTAGGCTTCTATGTGTGCAGCTGAAGACATGGCCGTGCCATCCACTAAGATAAGAAGGAAGTGAAGAAGATTTATTGGGGCAATAATTTCATTTGGCACATGTTGAATTTTGAGGTGCCCTTGAATATTCAGGAGGCCATTGCACATACTAATGTGGAGCTCAGCGAAGAGGTTTGGGGTGAGCTGTGAATCTGAGGCATTTCTGTAGTTAGTAAAGCTGTGAGAGTCAAGGAGTTCACCTCAGGATGAGAAGAGGGGACTGAGTAGGTTCAAGACTGATGAACTCCGAGCTTGAATAACCGAGTAGAAGAGAATGCTACTTACTATGTTAAAGACCTGGAGAAAATAATCAGAGAGGCAGGAAGAGAAAATTTCTTGGAAATACTGGGAGTATGCAATAATGTTAATTACTACTTGCGAGATCAAGTAAATTGAGAACTAAAAATGCCTGACGGATTGAATCACATAGACGTCCTTGTGGACCATAAAGCTGTATTGGGAATGTCGCAGTACTGGGAACTAAACTGAAGTTGGCATAGAGAGAATAGAAAGTGAGGAATGGAATCAACAAGTATAATTAGTTATGTTGCAAATGGGAGAGGAACTTAACTAAGCTTTTGTTCTTATGTGTTTTATATATTCTGGTAGCGTAGTGGTTACGAATCGGGCTGCGAACCGCAAGGTCTGCAGTTCGAAACTACCAGCTGCTCTGCGGGAGAAAGATGAGGCAATCTGCTCCCGTAAAGATTTACAGCCTCGGAAACCCTGTTCGCTATGGGTTGTCGCTTGGTGTGTCGCTATGGGTTGAAACCAACTCGACGGCACTTAACAACAACAACAACAATGTTGAAAATAATGATTAATATAAAATAGCTTAAAAGAATCATAAAATGACTTGAAGTAATCATAACTAGAAAGCAAATACATTACCCTTACTATGTACCAAACACTTTTAAATTGTGTGTGTGTCCTTAAAACAACCCTATGAGGTAGATGATATTCTTGTTCCATTTACATATGAGGAAACTGAGACATAGACAGGTTAACTAACTTCTCAAGATCATGCAGGTAGTGAATGCCTAAGCTAGGATTTGGAGCCAGATCCCCACGAGTCTTCACGACAGCAGACTGCCTGCCTCAGTGCCTATAATACTATCTCTGTCACATAGAGCTCTGTAAGAGCCAGGCCAGTTGGATTCCATGTGTCTGCATCTATGTCAAGGACTTCTGGAAGAACCCATTCTGCTGAGTAAGACTCACATCTATACTGTGGGTATGATTTATGCCTAAAGGCTGGACGACAGCATGACTTCAATTAGAACACAGTTTGTCTGGATAGTTTACTAGAATCTTTAAGCAGGATAAATAAAGATTTTAAATGGACCCAAGGGGTATGTTTTTATCATTTTCTTGATTCATCAAGCCACCTGAGATTTTCTTCATGCCAGAAAAAAATCAATTACTTAAAGATTTTATTTAATACTCAATTAACTGAGGATCTATTGTAATGATGCCTTGAAAACTAGAATTTTTGATATATTTACTTTTCTTAACATGTTTGTTTAATCACAGGATAGAACCTTATAAAGGAATTAATTTGTTTTTTTTCAAGCTGTATATGAAATGTCACTATTTTAAATTTTCCGTATATTTTTCAAGTAAAAAATTCTGGAACTTTTCAATACTGTATTGAAATAATTAGAAATAAAAGAACCTATGAGGCTATGTTTCCAATTTATATGTTTCAGGTCAGATTATCGTCCTTATGAAATAGTCAAACAGCCTCGCCATGCACCAGAAGAATATAAGCCCAAAGCTGGGGAGATTGATCTTGGTACTACCTACAAACGGGATTTTAATTCTTATAAAGTACAGCCTGTGTCGATAGTCCGGCCTTTGGAAAGACAAGTTAAAAGAGGAAAGTTGGAAACTGTCCCTACCTATAAAGGTAACACATGCCATTTCGAAAATGAAGGAGGCAGAAATTAAAATTTGTATCTTTAACATATAATGCCAAATCATAATTTTGGTGTGTTGCCAAACGTAGCTCCTATGGCTTGGGGAAAAAACTGTTTTCTCTTTCTTTGGTCAAAATAGTGAACAAAAGACCATTTTCTTGATTGAAAGTTAAGAGACCTCGATTCTTGCCTAGATTCAGCCATTCATATTATTTTCATCTGAAACAATAGAAAAACAACAGATGGCATTGACCAAGCAAAGGTGTCTGGTTTCTCTCTATGGCAACCAGAAGTCTTCATAATGAGATGATGCTCATCAGAATATACCCCAGTCTTTCATCCCTGAAATCCCATGGTCCTCACCCTAGTCACTGAACAACCCTCTTGTTTTTCTGACATGATCCTTTTGCTCATTTTGTCCACATTGAGTTGACATTGCCCTCCCTCATCCCTGAATGAGTTAACACTATCCAGAGTACTGAAGTCTTCAGAAAAGTCAAAGAAATAGTATACCTCTCTATCAAATTCAGAACTCATGAATGAAACAAAAAGATTAGCAGATGGAGAACTTGTATTCTGACAGTGATTAGGATGGAGGATAAAGCTTGAGTCTCTAGATACAACAGGGTCAAGGCTGCATTTCATCATTGTGTGTGGTGAGTGCACTGCCTGCTAAGGACAGGTTTGTAGCTGAAGAGAAGTCACAATGAAACCAGACTCACGGTCCACTGTGAGTTATAGGACAGAGGAAATGGAGAAAAGATGAAGAAAACACCCCCAAAATGGTGAGATGGCAGCATTTAGACACTGGAGATGTGACTTTATGACATGGAAGACAGAAGTGTATGTATCCAGAGCAGTCTCAGCTTAGGAATTCATTCATATTAAAATGCAAACGATACACTTGGTCAGTATTTGATTTGATCAATTTTTAAAATATGCTCTGTCCTGGGCACTGTAGGGCACGCAAAGGTCAAGATTACAGCATGGTAGAAACCTTACAGTTATGTTCAGAAAAGAAGCAATAATAGTATGAAAAATGAAACAGCCATACAATAAAAACAACACTGCCTTCAAGTCAATCTCAACTCACAGTGACCCTACAGCACTGAGTAGACCTGCTCCATAGGGGCCCAGAGGCTGTACATGTTTATGGAAGTAGACGGCCTCATCCTCATTCCACTGAACAGCTACCTGATGGGTTTGAACCAACCTTTTAATTAGCAGCCCAACACTTTACCTGCTGTGCTGCTGGAACTCCTAATTAGAAAGAAAATTAGGGTTACAGAAATGTAGACTGAGCCAGATCACTAAAGGCTACCCTGGGGAAGTAGCCATAGAGACCAGTAAGTATGAACCAGGCATAGAATGACAGGACAAAAGGAGTAAAAGCATCAAGTCAGAAAAACAAAAGGGTGGTTCAGTGACTAGGGTGAGGACCATGGGATTTCAGGGATGAAAGATTGGGGTGTATTCTCATGAGCATCATCTCATTATGAAGACTTCTGATCGCCATACTGAGAAGCTTGACATTTTTTTAAACAAAAATTTTTTTTGAAACTTCTGTGACCAGATAGGAAGTAACAGGTAGCAGAAAGTTAAGAGTTGCACACCATGACGTGAAAAAGGTATAACATGTTAAATGCGATCTCTGTTGTTAAGTGCTGTTGAGTCAGTTCTGACTCACCGTGATTTATGCACCCTATGCCAACGAAACACTGCCCGGTTCTGTGCCATCCTCACAGTTGTTAATGTTTGAGCCCATTGTTAGAGTCCTTTGTGTCAGTTGATTTCATTGGGAGTCTTCCTCTTTTCTGATGTCCCTCCAGTTTACAAAACATGATGTCCTTCTCCAGGGACTGGTCCCTGCTGACAATATGTCCAAAGCCTGAGAGACGAAGTCTCACCATTCTGTACTTCTTCCAAGAGCGTTTGTTCACTCTTCTGGCAGTCTTTGACATATTCCACATTCTTTGCCTGTACCTCAACTCAAAGGGCCGTTTGTGCAGTCTTCCTTATTCACGGTCCAGCTTTTGCATGTGAACTGTTGACATCTTATTTTTAATCACATTACACAGCTGTTGTTGTTGTTAAGTGCCGTCGAGTCGGTTCCGACCCATAGCGACCCTGTACAGGGTTTCTGAGGGTGTAAATCTTTACGGGAGTAGAAAGCCTCATCTTTCTTCCACGGAGCAGCTGGTAGTTTCGAACCGCTGACCTTAAGGTTCGCAGCCCGATTCGTAACCACTACGCTACCAGAGCTCCTTAGAAGCAAAGAAATAAAATCTAGAGCTGAAAGAGCCCTCCGTAGGTGAGTGGGAATGGGCAGCCATTTATATCCATGGGAGAAATTTCCAAATCAAGGTCCAGGCTGAGAACTGGGCTTAGTAAAAGTAGAGTAGCGTTACTCAGGAAAGAGAAACCAGTCAGCACTGACTTGTGGGCTGAGATACACTCTGGACTCTGGGACAGTTCTAGATGCATGGTTGGTTTTCCTGGTGGAGGACAAGGCATTCTGGGAGATTGACGCAGAAAATTTGTACGGAAACAGCCCTTAGCCTCTGGGAGTATTGAGAAGAAAAGTCCCACTAGAATGAGGGTCTTGCCACAAACACACAACAGCTCTTGCCCTTGAGACATTTGAAACCAAAGGAAGACTGTCTAGCTAAAGGTGCCAAGAAGTGCTCTCCTAGTTCAGTTCTTGATTGGTTTGAGGAGACCTGGCCCACATCATATCTGCCTAACTTCAGGAAGAGAAAACTGTTTTCTCTTGAGAATAGCATTGACTTGAATTTCGCTTTTATGGCTCTCTTGCAAACAATAAAACATTACGAGACGTATGAAGAAGAAATAAAGATGAACAAGTAATGGCCAGAAAGTTTCCAAATTGATGCACGAGTCAGCCTACAGATTAAAGAAGCTCAACAAACTCCCAAATAGATAAACACAAAAAGCGCACCTAGGAAGTAGTCATCAAAGTTCTGAAGATCAGGTAAAAATACATTCTTAAAACTAGTCAGATGGGAAAAAAAATACCCATTTTTGGATTTTTCAGCTTTGAAATCTAAGGCTGATATTTTTGAAGTGCTGAAGGAAAAACAACAGAATTAGCATTCTTAAACCCAGTGAACCTAAAATTTTACATCTAGTGAAAATCCTGTTTAAAAAATAAGACAACATAAAGATGTTTTTAGACAAACAAAAGCTGAGTGACTTTGTTTCCAGCAGACCCACATTACAAAAGTCCTGTAATTCTTCTGGCTGAAGGAAAATGACCCTAGATAGAAGTATGAAATTCAGGAAGCACACCAAAAAGGGTAAATATAAGTGACCGTTGGCGCTCCTGGGGAGGCGCTGTAGGATCAGCACTGGACTACGAACCACAAGGTCGGCAGTTCAAAACCACCAGCTACACCTTGGAAACACTCTACACCATTGCTTTGAGTCAGAACCAACTCAACGGCACTTAACAACAACAGATTGGAGCTCTGGTAGTGTGGTGGGTTATGAGGTAGGCTGTTAGCCACAAGGTCAGCAGTTCAAATCCACCAACTGCTCCTTGGAAGGACGATGAGACTTTCTGCTCCTATAAAGAGTTATTCCTTATTAATTTAGAAGAAGTCAGGGAAAAAGGAATAAAGGGACAAAGGATTGTGAGACAAATAAAAAATAAATAGCAAGATGGTCAATTTAAACCCAAATAGAGCATTAATTACTTTAAATGTAAATGGTTATGGTTACGAATTGGGCTGCGAACCTTAAGGTCAGCGGTTTGAAACTACCAGCCGCTCCGCGGGAGAAAGATGAGGCTTTCTACTCCCGTAAAGATTTACACCCTCGGAAACCCTGTACAGGGTTGCTATGGGTCGGAACCGACTCAACGGCACTTAACAACAACAATTATTGCAATTTGATTCAAATTATTGATTCAAATAGATTCTTCATACATTAAAAATTGTTACAGCCTTTATGGAAACAATTTTAAACTGTAGGTAAAATGGACAGACTCTCGTTAAAAAAGAATTTACCAGTCCGTGGTCATCAGGTAGCTCCCAACTCATAGCAACTGGAAATCTTTAAGGGAGCAGACAGCCTCAGCTTTCTCCCATGGAGTGTCTGCTGGGTTTAAACTGCTGACCTTGTGGCTAGTGAGCACCTAACCCATACATCACCAGGGCTCCCAAGAAGAAATAAAAAAATCATAATAACCCTACATCTGCTAAAGAAATCGAATCTGTAAGTAATGTAAAACCTTATGATAAAGAAAGCGCCAGGATCTCCAACTTCTGAATAGGACTGGTTGTTGTTAAATGCCATCAAGTCAGTTCTGACTCATAGCAACGCTTTATAGGGTTTCCAAGGAGTGATTGGTGAGTTTGAACCTCCAACCTTGAGGTTCAAGCCGGCCTTGTAGTGCAATGCTTATCCTACAGCACAACACCAAAACTCCGAATAGAGTTTAGAAAACTGGAAAGAGCACTTTTTTCTAACCTAACAAATGTTAAATCTACAAAATTACAAGTTTCCATGAGCCCTTCAGAAAGCTGAGATCCCAAGGCAACCAACTAGTTTTAAATCAGAGGAAAAACAGATATATCCAAGTTGAGACAGGACATGATCATGGGAGGAAGACAGACTAGCATAAAACAACTCAAACTCCCAGCAAATTCTGACATACCAAGTACTAGGTAGTATAATGGTATAGACGGCTAGGAGCAGCAGACAAAGGGAAAGTTCAATCCACTCAGACTCTTCTCGGCAGATACCACGTCTCCACGGCACACCACCACCACCACCACCACCACCTCCACCACCCAGCCTTTAGGTCTGAAACTGAACTCACCCCTGTGGCTCAGTTTACAAGCCAACAATAGATCTATGGTGGTGGTGGTGGTTGTGTGCAGTGGAGTTGGTTCCGACTCATAACGACCCTGCATAGGGTTTCTGAGGCTGTAAATCTTTGTTGTTGTTATGTGCCGTGGAGTTGGTTCGGACTCATAGTGACTCTGTACAGGGTTTCTGAGGCTGTAAATCTTTACGGGAGCAGAAAGCTTCATCTTTCACTCCCGGAATCGCTGATAGTTCCGAACTGCTGACCTTGAGGTTAGCAGCCCAACTTGTAACCATTACACTACCAGAGCTTCAGCTAGAGCTATCAGGAGAACAATAACACCAGCGAGGTATGCACACACCTTAGAATAATCAGCCATTTACGATTAAAGGGCAGAATTTACCCAAGGACAATTTTCAGACCAATTAGGCATGGAGAAGGAATGGAAACAAGACACGCCTGGAGGAAACAGACTAAGGTGATGTTACATGGAGGGGATTGTGATCAATGAGGTAAAGCAAAATGTGTGTGGACTGTAATGTGCTCTGTAAACTCTACCCAATTCATAATAAAACGTTTTAAAAAATAAAATAAATGTAAATGCTAGAAATACAACCCCTACACACATATACAAGGAGCTCTGAAAGTGCAGTGGTTATGAGTTGAGCTGCTAACCTCAAGGTCAGCAGTTCAAAACTACCAGGGGTTCCTTGGGAGAAGGATGAGACTTTCTGTTCCCGTAAAGATTGACAGCCTCGGAAACCCTATTCAGGATCACTATGCATGGGGACTGACTCCACGGCACATAATCACCACCACCTGACACCCTCAGGCCTTCACTGGACTCCTCAGTAGACTCAGCTCTGCCAAAGGTAGAACACTTGGCTCACCTGAAACAGGTCAATAGACATCACTGGAACTTAAACACAGTAAAAAAATCAGTGAAAAACACCAATACAGAACACCCGAGCTGTGGGTTCTTTTATATGGGTTTAATATATGTGTGGCACTCTAGGATAAGCACTGTAGGATAAGCCCTTGCCTACAAGGTCAGTTTGAATCATAAGGTTGGCCGTTCAAAGTGACCAGCTGCTCCTTGGAAACTCTATACAGGGTCTGCTTGAGTCGGAACCAACTCAAGGGCACTTACCAACAATAAAAACAATATATGTGTATTTGAAATTCTAGAAAATGAGAAATAACACAATTGAATTGTTTGAAGTCATTATGGAACGAATTTTCCAAAATAATAAGGCAGCCAGAGGAAACTAAAACTCACCACATGGGATAAGTTCAAAAAAAAAAGCATAGACATGCTGTCAAAAACTAGACCAGAACATAAAATAAAAGAACAATATGCTTAAAATGGACTCCTTGTGTGGCACTGTAGGATAAGCACTGGACTTATTAACCGAAATGTTGGCAGTTCAAACACACCAGCTGCTTCTCTGAAGTCCTATACAGGGTCATAATGAGTCAGAACCAACTCAATGACAGCAATAAAAAGGCTTAAAAAGTTGGCATAAAAGAGGAAAGGAATAACTTGTCAAAGCAGATTCAATTCCCAGCAAAACTATCTGTCATAAACAAATAGAGACTTTTTCCAACAAGTAAAAATGGAAAGATTTCATTATCAATAGACCTTCACTACAAGAAATTTTAAGGGATGTTCTTCAAGCAGAGGGACTCTAATACCAGACAGAAATTTGTTCATATACAAAGAAATAAAGACTTCCAAAAATGGTTAAAATGAAGGTGAACAGAAAATAATTTTTTGTCTAGAGAAAAAATAACAATATATTGTGTGTAAAAGCTAAAAATATAATAAACACTCCTCACAAATGAAAGATGTTAAGAGGAGTATCAGCATGCAGAAGGGAGAGGAGGCATATGGGAACTCTGCTGTCTGTACAATATTTCTATAAACCTAAAACTTCTTTAACAAATATATGTATATAAAAGAAAAATCTAGCTTAAAAGATGGACATCCATCAGTGAATTTGTAACAGAAAAGTAATATAGAAAACCAATTAGACAAAAAAAAAAAAATAGTCTATTAAAAGATAAAATTGATCAGTTCTAGTCGGACTGACCAAGAAAAGAGAGAAACGAAAGAGGAGAAATGACTGCAGACTAGTGCCTTGTTTTGCATACTTGTTTCTCCTTTCCTTTCTCTTGATGATGTCCTCAGGTTTGTCTTCACTCCATCTTTACTTCAAGAAGGAAAAAAGTTAATAAAATACACATATTTAGGGGATACAAATTGCAGAATTTGGAAATGGCTTGTAAGGGGTACAAAGGAAAGAAGGAGAGCTAGCAATCGACTGGGTGGAATCTTTACCTGAATTGCTAAATTCATAATAGAAACTGTTAGGGTAATGGTGGTGTATTATTTTCTGGGAAAGGTGAGCCTGGAGTTTGGGCAAGTTAAGTGTGAATTTAGCTGTGGGAAATACAAATAGAGATATCCAATAAAAAGACAGATCTATATGTAGGATTGGTATTTGAAGGAAAATCTGGAGTGGAGATTCAAATATGGAGTCTTTAAAGCCAAGGGAGCAAGTTTCACTTTATTTAAAAACAAAACAACAAGAACAACAACAACAGAAAACTAGTATAAATAAATCAGGACTTATATCCTCAAAGAAGCTCACTCTATAATGGGAGAAGAAACTGTGATATAAATATTCTTGGTGAGCAAACGTCATAGACTTAACACTGTTTTGCTGTTGTTAAATGCCATCGAGTCAGTTCCGACCCATAGTGACTCTGTATAGGATTTCCAAGGAGCAGCTGGTGAGCTTGAATCACTGACCTTGTGTAACACTGTTTGTTGTTGTTGTCAGGTGCCATCGAGTCGGAACCGACTCATAGCGACCCCATACACAGCAGAATGAAACAATGTCTGATCCTGGGCCAACCTCACTACCACTGCCACACTTGACGCCATCAATGATGCCACCTAGCTGATCCATCTCGTTGGGGGTCTTCCTCTTTTTCTCTGACCCTCCACCATACCCAGCATGACATCCTTCTCCAGCGACTGTTCTCTCCGGACAATGTGTCCAAAGTAGGAGAGACGAAGCTTAGCCATCCTGGTCTCCAAGAAGCACTCTGGCTGTACTTCTTCCAAAACAGATCTATTGGTTCTTTTGGCAGCCCATGGCACTTTCAGTATTCTCCTCCAACACCACAACTCAAAGGCATCAATTCTTCTACGGTCTTCCTTATTCACTGTCCAGCTTTCGCATCCATATGAGGTTATTGAAAATACCATGGCTTGGGTCAGGTGCACTTTAGTCCTCAAGCTGACATCTCTGTTCTTTAAAAAGAGTACTTTAAAAAGTTCCTGTGCAGCAGATTTGCCCAATGCAATACGTCGTCTGATCTCTTGACTGATGCTTCCACGAGTGTTGACAGTTGATCCACGAAGAATGAAGTCCTTGACAACTTCAATCTCTTCTTCATTGATAAGAATGCTGTTTATTGGTCCAGTGGTGAGGATTTTTGTTTTCTTAACATTGAGATATAATCCATAACACTGTTTAGAAGATGGCAAACATGCTCACTAGATTTTAGTGGCCAGAAATCAGAAGAGTGAGCTGAGGAAACATCTCCTAACTATTAAGGTTAATACTGGAACTGGCCAATTACCAGGCGTGGAGTGGCATTGTGTATAGCTGTACCTGCTTTTCACTCATAAGACATCATGAATGTATTAATGTTGATTTGAAGCACTAGACACTAATGCATCAGAAGACCAGAAGAGTTCTGGGATGATGTCAAGAGCATCAAACATGAAGAAAGCAAAAGATCATTAAAAAGACAGGAAAGAAAAAAGACCAAAGTGGATGTCAGAAGAGACTCTGAAATTTGATCTTGAGCAAAGAGAAGCTAAAACTACTGGAAGAAGCAATGAAGTCAAAGAGCTGAACAGAAAATTTCAAAATGTCAAAGGGCAGCTCGAGAAGACAAAGTCAAGTTATATAAGGAAATGTACAATGACCTGGAGTTAGAAAAGCAGAGGGAACTGAAGAAAAAATTCAAGTCTTGGGTAGCAATATTGAAGGTTCTATGAGACCGGATGTGGCGCTGTGGGCTAATGCGTCAGACTGCAAAGTCGTTTGAAATGCAAGGTCGCTGGTTCAAGCTCACCTGCTGCTCCTGGGAAACCCTCTACAAGGTTGTTATGGGTCAGAATCAACTCAACAGCACTTAACAACAACAACAATGGGTAAAATATTGAATGACACAGGAAACACCAAAAGAAGAAAGACGGAATCCACAGTCACGGTACCAAAGAGAATTGGTCGACATTCAATCATTTCAGGAGGTACCATACGATCAAGATCTGATGGTAGTGAAGGAAGACGTCCAAGGTGCACTAAAGGCACTGGCATAAAACAAGGCTCCAGGAATCGACAGACTAGCAGTTGAAATGTTTCAACAAATCGATGCAACGCTGGAGGCGATGCCAACTCATCTACACCAAGAAGTTTAGAAGATAGCTACCTGGCCGACTTATTGGAAGAGGTCCACATTTGTACCCACTCCCAAGAAAGGTGACCCAATGGGATACAGAAATTATTGAAAAATATCACTAATACCACATACAAGTAAAAGTTTTCTAAGGATAATTTTTAAGTGGTTGATTCAGTACATAGACAATGAGCTGCCCGAAATTCAAAGTGTATTGAGATGAAATCATGGAATTAGGGATCTCATTGCTAACATCAGATGATGCACACAGTGGCAGGAACCGTGGGCTCACGACTGTGAGGATGAAGCAGGACCAGGCACCATTAACTTCTGTTGTGCAGAGGGTTGCTGTGAGTCAGAACCGACTAGATGACACCTAACAATAGTGATAATGATAATCTTAGAATGATATTGATAAGATGTTATTAATAAATCCTCCAGGACTGAGAATAACCCTTCCAGACTAATGAGAAGAGGCTGATTTACAGGGAAAATCAATTGTCTGCAATTACCTGGAAGTGATATTCATGCTCATGCACGCTTTCAAAACCTGTCTTTCTTTCCAAATTCTCTCTTCCTTTTTTGAAAATCTAATCTGGTTTGACGTGAGAACTCTTCCGTTTCACTTTTCTCATGTAGTGAGTGTTTTTTCCACTTAATTATTTTGGTACCAAGCTCTCCCCTGTGTGATTGTGTGGAGCTACAGACCTGAGATTATATATATATGTTATTGTTGTTGTGAAGTGCCATTGAGTCGGTGCCGACCCATAGTGACCCTGTATAGGGTTTCCAAGGAGCAGCTGGTGAGCTTGAACCGCCGACCTTGCAGTTCA
>NW_006408674.1:5669280-5670198 GCF_000296735.1 Chrysochloris asiatica
TTTCCTCACTCTTTCAATCTTTTGAAGGTACCTAAATATCAATCTTTTAAATTCTTTTTTTTTTCAGTTAGTTCCATTACCTTTTCTTCTGCAGAAGCATTATCTGGCTCTGCATCTTGGTCATTTTTTTGAGCCATTTGCTTTTTTCATGTGAGTGAAAATTGTTGTCTCTGGGGCATTGTGGGGTTGGTATATTTATATATAATTGGCAATTGTATGTTGGTGTGTTCTCAGGTTCTCACCAACTGTCTCCTGTAAGGGTAATCAGAGAATGGAAGTGTGTATACTGTTCTCCTTTGCTGTTTGTGCACCTCAGTTCAGGGTGGGTTTGGCTGGTGTTGGCTGCTGTCTATCATTGATCAGGTGCTCTAGGAGCCCTTGTTCATTGGGTGGAGCTGCAGAGGGTCTGGTTGTGGCTGGGCTGTATGGCCACGATTGCTGTCTCCTGTCAGGGGGGAAAGAGAAAACCCCTCCTCCACACACAAAAGTATCCTGTGTAGTGGTTTTAAGCGCTGTTGAGTCCTTTCTGACCATAGCGACCCTGTATAGGGTTTCCAAGGAGCAGCTAGTGAGCTTGAACTGCCGACCTTGGGGATCAAACTGACTTTGCAGTCTAGTGCATTAACCTAACAGCACCATGTAAGGATTCCAGATTGTGTTGTTTTTGTTAATTGCCATGAGTCAGTAACGACTCAGCAGTCCTGTGTAGGGTTTCTGAGGAGCAACAGGTGGGTTTGAACCGTCAAACTTCAAGTTAGCAGTCTGGTGCTTATTGTACAGAGGGAGTGAAATGTTATCACTTTTGCATCTGTCTAAAGGAGTCCCAGTCGCTGGAGAAGGATATCATGTTTGGTAAGGTGGAGGGTCAGAGAAAAAGAGGAAGACCCCCAACGAGATGGATTGGCCAAGTGGCAGCAT
>NW_006408674.1:5670298-5677789 GCF_000296735.1 Chrysochloris asiatica
CACACACACACACACACACACACACACACACATACACACACAGGAGTCCTGGTGTGGATTAATGTACTGGACTGCAAAGTCAGTTTGAACTGCAAGATCAGTGGTTCAAGCTCACCAGTTGCTCCTCAGAAACCCTATACAAATATATATATTTGTTGTTGTTAAGTGCTGTCAAATCATATATATATATATACATAACATTTCCTTCATTGTTAATTGCCGTTGAGTTGGTTCCAACTTATAGCGACCCCGTATAGGGTTTCTGAGGCATGGCTGGTAAGTTTGAACTGCCGACCTTGTGGTTCAACCTGACCTTGCAGTCCAGGGCCTATTCTACAGTGCCATACCAAATTTCATAATTTCCTTTAGGTACTGCAAAATAATCTTATAATGAGATACTTTGTATTACAAAGGACAGAGATTCATTCATGTCACCTCAAGAAAAAAATTCTGAAACGTTTGTGATAAAACTTCATGTCCACTGGGAATGGAAAGCAATCAGGCATAGAGGAAGGTTGAGGGAAGAGCTACTACTCCCTCCGCCTTTCCCGTGAGCTCATTCATGGTTTCTCTCACAGCATCTGTGACATGTATCCTCTGATTGTCGTTCTGACTGACCTCTTCTGCCTGGTTATAGTTTCTATTTCCTCCCAAGTTTGCTTTGAGTATGACCAGCATGCCGTACACAATCCTCTAACACTTCTAATGGCATCCTTTGAGTTCTTTTCTACTCCTATCTGGGTCTTTATTTTAAATCGAGGCTTACAAGAACTGCTAACCTGCACATTGCTGCTCTTGGGTTAGGTGACCTTTCACATCCAAACATCAGTAGCTTGAGGTGGGAGTAATTATTTAGTACAAAACTTTGGCCAGCTTGACACAGATGACTGACGGTGAAGCATTTTTCTCTCGGAGGGAGCTAGTCATATAATCAGCATTTGAGTTTTAATCTTTCCAGTAGCACTTCACAGACTGTAGTCAAGATCCTAATACTTTATGCTCTATAATAAACTTCTGTCTTTTAGAGATAAATTTTTGGTATTTAGGAATAAATTTGGGGGTAAGATCAATTCTATAGTAGTATCCAGCTTACTGACTTCCTCATTGGTTCCAACTTCTAATGACCCTGTGCAGGGTTTCCAAGGCTGTATAAATCTTTACAGAAGCAAAAAGCCTCATCGTTCTCCTAAGGATTGGCTGGTGGGCTCAAACTGCTAATCTTGTGTTTCATAGGCCACAGAAATACCACGTTGTCCACCTTTCTCATCTAGAACTAGTGAAAACATAAGCACTTTAGTTTTTCTTTCATGGTCTAGTACGCTTTAGGAAACACACTTGAATTATTTAAATTTTAAATATCATTTTTTAGATATGATGTTCACTTTTAAATTCTACATACAATTTCTAATACTCTTGAAAGAATTTAGTTCAAGCCCCTGGCCACTACATTGTTGCAATTTCCTCAAAGTCCAATCCATGAAGAGGAAAAGTTAGTCATGGGTCTTTATGGAACAAGTGACCAGGGAACTTTGTTTAGGGGGTCCTGTGGCAGCATGGTAGTTATGGGGGTGGGCTGTGCAGTCAGTTCTGACTCAGCGAGTTTCCAAGGCTGTGAGTCTTTGTTGCTGTTGTTGTTGTTGTTAAGCGCTATCGAGTTGGTTCCAAACCATAGTGACCCTGTATAGGGTTTCCGAGTTGCTGCTGGTGAGCTTGAACCACTGACCTTGCAGTTCAAACCGACCTTGCATTATTCTACAGTGCCACACCAGGAGCAGAAAGCCTCATATTTCTCCTGCCGTGCCGCTGGTGAATTTGGACTGCTGACCTTTTGGTTTAGCAGCCCAACACATACCCCACTATGCTGCCAGGTTCCTTTGTCAGAGAATAATGGAGTGGACATTTTTGGTGTGTGGAGTCCCTCCAATGCAAGGGATAATCCTAACATAGCTTTTGCCTATCTCCCACCGCACTTGATTTGAGTTCAGGTTCTTCTGTTTCATGACTTATCTGAACCTTAAACTAGAGAAAATTTCAACCAGTCCTTGCAAATCCCAAGTGGGGGAGCGCAACAATAATTTGTTAAACTCTGTCCTCATCCCAAGCTCACTCCTTTATGGCTCTCAAAGCCCAACCATCCAACTCAGATGCGCTGTTCAGTGATTATGGGATCCAATGAACCAGAAAGTGGAAAGTTCTGTGTATTAAAGTTGGGAAGTAGGAAGAAGGTGGAAATGAAAACGAAAAGGCCAACTCTGAGGGGCATTAGACAAACTATATTCTCTGCTACCATTCAGATTGTAAAGGAAATGGAAGGATGTTTGGCAATTTGAGGAGAAAATAAGGTATGATTTTTAGAAGGCATTTATTTCCTCATTGTTTATAAACTTCTAATTTTTTCATTTTCAAGATGATTATAGGGCTTGGGACATTCAGAAAAGTGAACTATATAAGCCAGAAGACACTTACCAGCCCCCTACTGTGAAATTTGGAAATTCAACTACATTTCAGGATGACTACATTCCTCAGGAGATAAAACCCAGGCAAAGCTTTAAACCAACCTTTGCAGTCAAGCGTTCCACAGTCCCTTTTCATGGTGACACAAGCCATCGCCTGGATTATGTCCCACATCCACTAGAATTCAAGTCTGCAAGGCCCAGAGAAGTTTATAAGCCAGCCAGCCAAGCACTTGAGTCTGTCACAACACACCGCCAAGACTTTCAAGGTCTTGTCGGTGAAATGGCTAAAATCTGCAAACCTGCATACAATAGAGTGACCCAAAACGCTCAGTTTGAAGGAAGTACTGAGTTCCAAGACAGTTTCCAACCCTGGGAAATCCCACCCCCTGTAGTCAAGAAGGCAGCGGAGTATGTCCCACCTACAGGTACCATGCAGTTAAACAGCACAAGTCAACTTGACTACGTTCCCTACCAGGTCCACCGTGTGGCTGCCATAAGACCAGTTTCTCATAGAAGGAACAACAATGCTCCTTTCCAAGGGAAAAGCACCACGAAAGAAGATTTCCCGGCCTGGGAAAGTTGTCGTCAAGGAATTGTTAAGAGGCAACAGCAGATTCCCAACCCATCTGGAAAATTTGACGGTCTGAGCACTTTCCAATCTCACTATGTGCCCCATGAACTGATTCCCACAGAGAGCTGCAGGCCTGTAAATGCTGCTCTGTCGAGCTCTATCCCGTTTGACGATGTGACCATGTACTCCGTAGAATACACACCCAAGAAGCAGGAAATCTGCCCTGCCAGCTATCCCTCACCTCCAGGGTATATATTTGAAAATACAGATTCCCAAGGTCATAAATTCTTCCGCAAGATCACTCCCGCAGTGAAGGCCTTCTAATCCTCAGAGTGTGCTTCAACCGAAGTCGGCTAGTAAGATGTTGGTTTTCCAAGAGCAAAATCAATTTTTAGAATGGAAAAAAATTTATGAGAGATATAACTAATCTTTTTTTTTTCTTCTGAGTTTTAAACAACAAAACTAGAAAAATGTATTATAAAGGAAGTGAGAATCTTCAAATCCATTTTAGTTTTTTTTCTTTTAGCCAAGATTATTTTTTATGCATTTTTGAAAACAGTACAATTTTAATATCTAGCATATCATCGGGAAGCTTGTCCCCAATCTGGTATCATTTTATAATTCTGTTTATAATGATAGGATTGTTTACATCCCTGTTTTCATTTAAGAAGTGCCTTAGGACTTTATAGAACACCACTGAAAATGATAGACGGACTCTTCCAAGATATCAGCATTCATTTTCATCAGACTTCAAGGCATCCACATAGTGGATAGTAAGTGAGGTTTTGGCTTGGGATGTTAGATACCACTGCGTTGCTCCTCATTGTGTTCAAGTTAGCAAGAGGCATAGGGGTATGAACGGAAAAGGCTGGGAATCACATGACTGGAGCTCAAGGTTCAGTTATTTCCATTTCTCTTTGTGCCACTTTACGCAAGTGACTGATCTCACAGAACCTCAGTGTCTTCATTTGTCAAAGGATATCTGCTCGGCCAACTGCACACAGTTTATTTTGAGCATCCGATCATGTATTTTAATCAATAAAGTCAAAGTACTAAATTAATGTAATTTTAATAATTTATATAATCTTTTCTTCTTTTGTGTTCCTACACATATTTTTTTCAGATTCAAATGCCTTTACTAAATTAATGTAATATTAATAAGTTACATAATTTTTTTTTTGTCCCTACATATATATTTTTTTCCTTTTTCAAATTAGGATAATTTCCTGCTGAATACACATATTCTGGTCTGTACCTAGTTTGCTTTGAGCTGATATTTGCTCCTCTCTATGTTTCAAAATCACCCAAGAAGTTATTACAAGAAATGGAGAGCTTGGATTGGGATGAATAACATGGTTTGAAGCCAGGCTTTGCAGAAAGGAAGAAGTATTTGGTCAGGTAGACTTAGAAAGGACCAACTGCCGTGAGGTAACCTTAGATAGGATGCACCTCATTGCATCACAGCGCCCAGCATCCCCCCAATCACCGCATCCCACTCTGCCTGTAGGAAGTTAACTGCTAAGCAGGGAAGGGCAGAATGGTGCTGTTAATAACATACTGCATTTATAATACTGAAAAGTTCCTAATGAATGAAACTTTTACAGGGCGTTTTTCCTTTGATAAGTAATTGATTACATTTTGAACGACTATGATTTATTTTGCTATAAAGTTAATTTGAGGCTCTTTTGTTGCTTCAAAATTGTTTTAAAAGATAGACTTAATTGAGTAGTTCATCAATATTGGTTTTAAAATGTCAAATCATTAAGTAACTTGTTTCTATTTACATACGAACAATATATGTGGCATTTTCTGTCTCTGTACAACATTAAAACAATCAAAGGAATGGATTTTTATTGAGTAATGTTTGTACCCAGCTTTATCTGGAAAATAGAGCATTATAATAACATCTGTTTAGGTTTACCAGTTCTACCCAATTAAATCCCCTCAACTTTTAGATGTTGCTGTTAAGTGTCACAGAATCAATTCTAACTCATAGACACCCCGTATAGCGTTTCTGAGGAGTGGCTGGTGAACTTGAACAGCCGACGTTGCAACTCAAAGGACCTTGCGGCCCAGTGTTTACCTTGCAGCGCCACCCAGGACTCCTTTTAGATAGTTGTTGTTAAGTGCCTTCGAGTCAGCTGCAACCTATAGTGACCCTGTATAGGGTTTCCGAGGAGCAGCTGGTGAGCTTAAACCGCCTACCTTGCAGTTCAAACGGCTTTGCAGTCTGGCGCATTAACCCACAGCGCCACGCAGCAGTATTATATACACTGTAGCATTTTCTCATCCTGTCCCATTCTCCAATGCTGCATATTCAGATCTCTCAGTAAACTGATGGACGTCACCCACTCGCTCCCTGTGCAAGGATCACCGGTAATAAGACATCCACTGGGGTTTCCTCAGGACACAAAGAGTCTCCCCCGGAATCTGTTACTCAATATAATAAGTGTGAAAATAGATAAGGGCATAGAGGCAGACATAGAAGGATAACTTGCGTGGGAATCAGGGAAGTCTTCCTAAAGGAGAAGACAGCTGAGCTGAATTTTGAAAGTTAACAACTGACTAGGTAAATAAAAGTACTTGAGAACATCATGAACTCAGGAAGGTTAATAGGAGTCTAAATGTCTGTGCAGGAGTTTAAGGGACTTCCCAAATATCTTGGCGGAACGTTAACAACCCCGGATTCATCCTTTCCTGAGATTTTGAAATGCTAATACTACGTGTGATCACACACACACATTCTCATAATGTTTTAAAGGGTGAGGTTGTGACTTGGCTGTATGACCGAGTTGCTGTCTCTGGTCATGTGAGGTAAGAAGAGAAAATGCTCCCACAAGATAGAAGGAGGGACAGAAGACAAAAATCAGAAGAAAATCCAACAACAACATAAAGGCAATAAAACGGGAAAAAGAAAATAATAAAATAGAATAAAAGGCAACCAGGAAATAACAGCAAGAAAATAAAAGTAATTCTTTAGCGCCACCTAATGGACTCTTGCCTTCACAGCTGCTTGAGAAATTTCAAGAAGGTCCCATGGCATCTCTCTGACCTATCCTGAACTCTTTTCTTTTTCTCCCCTCTCCTCCGCTTTTTAAAAACTCACCCTCAACTGCATTCAGCGGCTTCTCCTAGTGAGAGCTGGCCCAGGGCTGGCCAGGACCCACTTGGAAGAAGAGACTACTGGTGTGGGCTGTTTCGCTGTCTCCATCCTCTCCAATTATGTGTCCAGCTACGGATCCATGAGGGGCCGTTCCTGGGGCTGTCTACTGTACAAGTCTCACCTCTGGTTAGCAGAGATGAAATGATTAGAAAGAAGAAAAAAAAAATTGCAGACAGGCTTCTGCAATAGTAATGCCATCTTGTCTCTCAATCTGCTCACTCCCATACAGCATGGCTCACATGGTTTTAACAACAGGACACTAGTAATACTTAAAGTTAATTAATTAACTTAGTAAAGCATTTACTGTGAATTAAGTGAAGGTTTACAGAACAAATAATCAGTTTTGATTCATTATAATTGCAATCCCTCCCATGTACCAGTAGTTAACAGTTGTTGTTTTTCTTAAGTGCAGTGGTGTCGGTTCCGACCTTTTTCTGTTGTTGTTGTTAGAGCCATAGAGTCGGTTCTGACTCATAGTGACCGTAGGCATAAGAGAACAAAACACTACCTGGTCCTGAGCCAACCTCACAATCGTTGCTATACCTTAGCCTATTGCGGCTGTCACTGTGCCAATCCACCTCACTGAGGTCTTCTGACACACAGGGACTCTGTATCGGGTTTCCAAGGAGTGGCTGTGAGCTTGCACTGCCAACCCTTAAGCTCAAACCAACTAACTTTACAGCCCAGCGCTTTAACCCACAGTGCCACACCCCGACTCCTTAATGGTTAACAATATTTCCTTCTATTCACTTGACCTCTAACAGTTCTCTCTTTGTGTCCCGCTATTTTCATCTTTCCTCGGCTAACCTCCTTCTTGTTGTATAGTGCCTGCCCTGTCACCATGTTAACATGTGTCTACTCTCTATCACATGAATAATTCCTCCCTCTTCTCCCCACATAACCATCACAGGTTGTTTCTTTCACCAAGAAAACCTTTTAGATTTTTATAACATTGGTTTCATACAATATTTGTCCTTTTGTGATTGACTAATTTCACTCATGTAAAAGCTGGACAATGAATAAGGAAGACCTTTTTTTAATTTTGGTGTACAGGTGTATTCATTTTCTGGATGTAACCAGGTAATTTATCAATCCCCCCCTTTTAAAGCCATCTGTTTTATCTTAAAAATCTGCTTGACTTCCTTGCCATTTGAAAGTTCTGTATCTACGTTATTCCCTCTTTTTGCTTTGTAGTTGAGTTTATTGAACGTTGATATTTCTGCTCCCCTATATTTAGTCAGCTCTGGTAGCATGGTGGTTACGAATCAGGCTGCGAACCTCAAGATCAGCAGTTCGAAACT
>NW_006408674.1:5679774-5693617 GCF_000296735.1 Chrysochloris asiatica
CAGAGAAAAAGAGGAAGACCCCCAACGAGATGGATTGGCCAAGTGGCAGCATCTATGGACTCAAGCGTGGCAACAGTAGTGAGGTTGGCCCAGGATTGGGCAGTGTTTCGTTCTGCTATGTGTAAGGTCACTATGGGTCAGTACCGACTCGATGGCAGCTAACAACAACAACAAAGGAGTCCTGGTGGGATGTTGTAGAATAAGAACTGGAGTACTAACCACAAGGTTGGTGGTTCAAACCCACCAGCTGCTCCTTGTTGGCGGGGTCATCATGAGTCAGAACCAACTCAACAGCACTTAACAGCAATGACAACTAATGACCCTGAGCACGTTTTCAAGAGTCCATGGTCACTTGGATGCCCCCTCTGGTGAAATGTCGACTCAGGTTCTGTGCCCATTTTATGATGGAATGTTTTTATAAATTGCCGAAGTTTTATTATTTGCGGGTTATTGGATACTTGTCAGATACAGATATCCCCTGCCTTTTGAAAAGTTCACTTTCTGCCTCTGCTTTTATAGAAAACCTACATTCATACCTGTTTTTTGCTAACGGAAATACATCTGAAGTGGATGTTTGCTTTTATGTAAAAGGACAAAAAGTGAAACTAGCATTCAGACTTTGCTTTGCAGCATGCTGCTAAAGAGGTCATAATACGTGTCCCTTTGGGCAGTGAGCATGGCATCGCCAAGTTCCTTCCCGGGAATGGCCCCAGCGACTCAGCCCCTAGCTGCGTGGCCGTGAACTCTGAGCAGTGGATGTGTGTACTGTTTTAGGGTTACGTGTTAAGTGATTTTTTGAGTCTCAGAACACTGAGAAATTTTTACCATATAAATGAATGGCAATTGCTTTTCCTCTTTTTACCATTTTGGCTTAAGAAAGGCTTCATAAGAATGCTCTCCTTTCAGACAGCAGGGGAAATTTGAGTGTATGGTTTTTGAAGATATTCTCTTAGTAGGTAGCTTGTCTTTTCACTTTTTTTGGTGAAAGTCTTTATTTATTCATTTTCTTCTTTATTTTTAAAAATTTTAACCTTTTACTGTGATCCGGGTAAAAGCTTAAAGAGCACACTGATTTTCTATTCAACAATCCATACACATTTTCATTTGTGACATTGACTACAATCCCCACAATTCAACAGTAGTCTCTCACCTTGTCCTTGTGTTAATCATTTCCAGTCATCTTTCCTTCCTATACCTTCCTGCAGTCTGAGCTTTAACCCTGGCTGAACAATGCCTTCTGGTCTCATATGTTTGGTTGTTCCAAGGGGTACCTACCTCCTTGGTGTTACTATTCACTTTATAGGTCTATTGTTTTTAGCTGAAAGTTGAGCCACTGGGATGAAGTTGGTTCCAGGCTTGAAGGGTGACTAAGAGCCATAGTCTTGGGGAAGAGGGGGTGTTCCACCAGTCTATCAAACCAGTAAGCCTGATCTTTTTTTTTTTAATGACTTTGAGTTTTGTTCCCTACATTTCTCCCACTCTATCCAGGTCCTTGTATTGTGATCTCTTTCACAGTGGTTGGTAGTGGTAGCTGGGCCTCCTCTAGTTCTTCTGGTTTCAGCGTCATGGAGACTGCGGTTCATGTGGCCCATTAGTCCTTTAGACTAATTGTTTCCTTGTGTCTTTTTCTTCACTTTTCTTTGTTCTGGACTGGGAGAGTAGCCCCATAGATGGACACTCACAGCTTATAAGGCCGTAGTTCCTACTCACCAGAGTAGGATGGAGAACATTTTTTTATGGACTATGTTATGCCAGTTGACATTGGTGTCCCCCCAAGACCATGATTCTGAGACCCCAGATCAGTGACTTATTCCCTGAAGAGAAAGATAGGAAGGCAGGGAAGGGTATTCCTCCACCAACTGCAATTAAAACGTCTCTAGCTGCAGACATCGAAAATCAATCCCTGTGTTCTTCACAATAGCTCCAAATAAAAAGGCATTAAGTCTTCCAACTACCATCCACTTTTATACCTATTTTAGCCTGCTCATTTGGGACTTCTTTCTACTTATTCTGCTCAACCTTCTTTTAAATGTGGTCCCCAAAGAGTATAAGTGAATGGATGAGAGGGTGATAGAGTGATTCCCTATTAAACCTTCTCAGAGTCTCATAATCCACATTCCATTGGACAGTCTCGGGGTGCTGAGTCCACCAGGGCAACCAAGGCAACAGTACTTGAGAGTATCAGAGACATAACGCAAGTAAACCACAAATAAACCTACATTTATAAGGGTGTCACTGACTAATCAATGTAAATTTATTTCTGAATTATTTAAGAATCATGAAAGAGAAACATCAGCTCTCGTGTTATAGAAGCAGCAGTAAGATACAGTACACAGGAACATCATTTGGATGATAGCAAGACCAAAGTACAATAGCAAATGAAAAATAATTTTTAACTTTAAATACAAAGGTACAGCGACTTAATAGGGGATTTTGTTAATAAGAAAAATATATGTCCCATGTCTTTATTACATACTGTACAAAATAAAATATTGCACCTTTAAGTCATATAATAAATATATACAAAGTATTTTACAAATGATCTTTCTTTTAACTTAAAAACTTTGAGTAATCACATGTGACTGATGACCGAAGACTCCTGGGCTGATACAACCTCATCACTTTCCTTCCTCCCTCCCTAACCAGCAAACCCTCTACGTACAGCAGTGCTCATCCCAGTGGTGGTGAGGCTGAAGCGAGAACCAGAGAGAAGATGGCACACAGCTTCAGGAAGCTCATCCACACACAAACCCAAAGCCACAATGCATCGTTCACTTACTACTGACCAGGGACTGAGTCCAGCACGACCTGCTTCAGGTTGCCAAGCAGGCTGCAGGCAGTATGTGCATAGGCATCTGAGACGGTGATTAAAGAAGTGTGCCCATTGATTTGGCAGCATATCAAGGAAAGATCCCTATAACCAAATCAGCTTCACAACTTGCAGTTGAATGCCAGTCCTAATTTACTTCAGCAGCGTTGACTCCAAACTGAACCTCCACCCTGACTCTATCACTGACGCCAATCCAACCCCAATCCAACCCTGACCTAACCTGGCCCTAACCCTCTAACTCAGTCCACTCTAGCCTCAGCCCTAACTTAACTTCCATTTTTATCTAACCCAATCTAAGCCCTAATCCTAAAATGACAGCTAACTCCAATCCCTTTCCCCCAAATCCTAAACCAAATCCTAAACTAATCTCTATTTAGTTACTAATCTCTAGCCTAACTCTAATTCACTTCAGATTTATAGGAAAATCAGCTCTAATTAAAACATTTATTGTAAACCATTATTTTTAACTGTCATGTCATATTTTCTTTCTTAAAATTTTTCTAAAATAATACTGTTTAGGAATACTATTTGATGCATAAATTAGGTCTGATAAGACTTTTTCTGTTTGTGTGCAAGACAATAGTGCTTAGAAAAAGTTCCATTCACAGCTCTTAAAAGAAAGCTTTGAATATTACTTTAAAATCAGTAGAAAAGGTTAACTTTCTCCTTTGATTTCCATTTGATCACAGATAGATTTCCATAGCTGTGAAAATGACTGTCACATGTACTCTATGTTTTCTTCCAAGGGTGCAAGAGCACCGACCAGATGCCACCTCCCTTATCCCTCCCACCCCATGAATCATTGGATCAGTGTGTATTAAGCAAGCCTGTTCAGAGAGATGGCCCATTTTTCATAGAAGCAACGGAACCAAGCTGCTATCAAATCAATTCTGACTCATGGCAACCCCATATGTGCCAGAGGAGAACTGTGCTCAGAAGGTTGCCAATGGCTGCGACCTTCCAGATGCAGACTGCCAGACCTTACTTCTGAAGCACCTTTTGGCTCATATATGAACGCTTAACTGAACCACTTAGTGCCAACATTTTAACAAGTACTGGCCAGTGTTCCCAAATAGTAAATGTTTTATAAACCTGTTGAGACCCTAAAACTGGAGAGTGAAGGAAGTCATGGTTTGCTGTGTTTCCCTAAGTCTCTGGGATGGATGACTGTGTGTCTGGTCTATAAACCCCAGGAAAGCAGCATCGTACGGTGATGCGCTCCATGGAGATGAGCACGATGAGGACCAAGCGCAGTGGCACGCGTGCCATGGTGTTACCGCGAGTCCTGGGATGCCTGGCTTCCAAGAGTTGGGGTGGGATGGCAGGGGGAAAATGTCACTTGACAAAAGTTTAACAGTGGTGTATTTACATCAAGTTCTGTTTGATCATGGATTCAGGAATCCTTAAAGAGAGACATGGTTTTGAACCAGCTACATGGGGGAGGAAAGAGCCTTCAGGTGTTTCTTTTATTTTCACAGCAGCGTCATGACCCCACGCAAGGTTTATCCTTCTTGACATGACCGGCAGCACCTTTGTTTGTAGAGGTCTATGGGACACAGATGAAGATGCTTTACAAACAAGCAGTAGTGAGTGGTGTCTGTGCAATGTCCTGCAAAGAAAAGAAAAAGGAAATCCAAAATGTAGCACATTAGACCCCAAAAAAGCCAAAGCCAAAGCAGCTGCCACTGAGCACATTCGGACTCAAGGCAATTCCATGTGTCAGGATAGAACTCTGCTCCACAGGGTTTCAAGGACTCTGATCCTTTAGCAGTCGATTGCCAGGTCATTCTTCTGTGGTACCTTTGGGTGGACTCGAACTACCGACTTTTAGGTTAGAAACTAAGCAATTCATAGACCCAGTTTTCCAAAGTCATTTGATTTTATAAAAAACTGTAAACTGAGATCACTGAGTGAGAAGAGACGAGTCAGAGTCCACTGGTCTCACTTCTCAGAGTGGCCAAGTGACTTTTCATGGCTCTAGAGAGACCTCATACTCCTGCCAGCCCACGCAGCCATTCTCCACATCCAGAGTAGCAGTGCTTAGCTTCAACCCCTTGGAAAACGTAGGCAAGCTATGCACCTGCTAGCTACAAATATATGCATGCACATTCAATTTTACATATAATCTTAGGACATTTGCATATCTATACAAGTCCACTCATAGAACCTCTGTGTTACAGAATGAGGCTACCAGGCAAAGGGAAATCTGAGAATGATGTCTCAGTGTATAAAAAAATTATTAAAATAAAATCTCCAGGCCTGAGTGCTGAGGATGCTGGATTCTAACATAGAACATTTCAAAAGGGATGAGCCTTGAAGAACTGGGCTCTCCTGGAGCTGGTATCTCCTCCCCTGAGCTAGAGATAAAACTTACAGCTGCTGTAGGAATTTGTGTTAGAGAAAACAAACTGTTGTTGTTGTTAAGTGCTGTTGAGTTGGTTCTGACCCACAGCAGCAGGGTTTCCATGTAGTGGTGGCAGGTTTGAACCACTGACCTTGCAGTTAGCAGTTCAGTCCTTTACAGTCCTTTAAACACTTCTTGTTGTTGTCATGTGCCATTGAGTCGGAACTAACTCATAGCGACCCCATACACAGCAGAATGAAACAATGTCCGATCCTGGGCCAACCTCACTACCGCTGCCACACTTGACACCATCAATGATGCCATGTGGCTGATCCATCTCGTTGGGGGTCTTCCTCTTTTTCTTTGACCCTCCATCTTACCCAGCATGATATCCTTCTCCAGCAACTGTTCCATCCTGACAATATGCCCCAAGTATGAGAGACGGAGCTTAGCGATCCTGGCCTCCAAGGAGCACTCTGGCTGCACTTCTTCCAAAATAGATCTATTGGTTCTTTTGGCAGTCCATGGCACTTTTTTTCCCCCACAAATCAAAACACCCCTGGTCCTTGGAAGTGGATCCTAGCTTGTACTTAACCTAATCTCTCTGCAGGCATCTGTGGTGTCTCCTCGTCATCAACTTTCTACTCTACTCTTCTCTTCTGTGAAGTGTGCTTATTGGCTGTGTCTCTCCAGGGCATGAACTGGATTTGGGGTCATAAGAAAGAGCTGCCAGTGCTTGTTAGCAAGACAACAACCAATGCCACAGACCTACTACTCATTCAACTTTGTTTGCTTTGGAGAACAAGGAGATGCGTTCACATCAAAGTAGCTCAGCACCTTATGCCCCAAATGACCACGCCCATTCTGAATGGCCCCTCACATGTGACACAGAGGACAGGCACCGTCACGTCAGGGTCTGGTCTGGACAAAGCACCTGGGGTGGGGGGCTGCTACCTGAGAGGGTACTTACTGTCACAGGAAGACCCCAGGCAGTGCCGCCAGGCAGTTGGCTTCTTCTGCCGCCCACAGTGCCTCTCATCCACAGGCGTGCAGCTCCTTTTGTGCACACAGTCCACCTTCCGCACCTGGAAGCCCCTGCCACAGGATGCTGAACAGGGTCTCCACGGGCCTGCGTGCCAGCACCCGTCACAGGCCCCCGATGAGCAGTTCCTCCTAAAGGTGGGTCAGCAATGAAATCACCAGAAAAAAGGAGAGGCAAGGTGTCACATCTTGCTGGTATGGAGCCTTTCATCCTACTCTAAATTGAGTCTACTAACAGGTTTTGCAGTTAGGGTCCTAGACACAGGATACTGATGTGCACTGGCCATGGTTGGCTCTTGGCAAAGCTGAAGTGCAATCGTGATCCTAGTAGTGAGGATTAGGTCATTAACTGTGACCCTTTAGCACTCACTGTTAACTGAAAGGCTGACAGTTGGAATCCACCAGGAGCTCTGTGAGAAAAAGACCCAGTGACCCGCTTCTGTAAAGATTCCCTAGGATCAAGTTGATCCCACTGGTAGCAACCTTGCACAGGCTCTGAGGCTGCAAAGCTTTCTGGGAGCAGACAGCCTCATCTTTCTTCTGCAGAGTGTCTGATGGGTTTCAACTGCTGACCTGTGGTTAGCAGTCCAGTGCTTAGCCTAAAGTGCCACCACGGTTCCTATCCAGTACAGATAATTGTTGTTTAGTGCTGTTGAGTTGGTTTTGACTCATATTGACCCTGTATAGGGTTTCTGAGGAGTGGCTGGTGGGTTTGAACTGCTACCTTGCAGTTTAAACTGACAGGAACCCTAGGGGGCCGTTCTACTCTGTTGATGGGGTCGCTGTGAGCAAAAGTCAAATTGACAGCACCTAATAACGTAGGAGATCTGGTAGCGTAGTGGTTACAAATCGGGCTGCTAATCTCACAGTTAGCAGTTCGAAACTACCAATTGTTCTGCGGGAGAAAGATGAGGATTTCTGCTCCTGTAAAGATTTACAGCTTCGGAAACCTTGTATAGGGTCACTACGAGTCAGAACCGACTCCACAGCACATAACCACAACAACAATCCTTCATGTGGAGTCCTGGTGTGGCTCTGTGGGTTAATATGCTGGACTTCAAGGTCAGTTTGAACCACAAAGTCAGCAGTTCAAGCTCATCAGCTACTCCTCAGAAACCCTATACAGTGTTGCTATGGGTCAGAACCAACTCTACGGCACATAACAACAACAACAACAACAACAACAAAAACTGCAAAAGAAACTCACAACAGCTCTTTGTACTAACAAACCATGAGGTAGTTAATAAAATAGCAGCATGTAAGAAAAGCACCAAGATATTAAAACCTTGAAACAGAAATAGTACAGAAAATGAGAGGTAACCCTTTTTCCCTCTTCTTGTGTTAAATGATGTTAAATTGGTTCCAACCCATAGCTACCCTGTTTATGGTTTCTAAGGAGTGGCTGGTGAGTTTAAACTGTCGACCTTGTGGTTCAAACTGACTTATGTAGTCCAGAGAATTAACCCACAATGCCATACTAGGACTGTGAAATTTTCTTCTACTACTTCTTCATAAAAGCTTCTTTCCTTCCAATCCATTTCTATATCTCTGTTCCAAAACTGCACTTAATCAGCTACTGTTATTATTATTAGGTGCCACTGAGTCTATTTTGACTCAGAGAGATCCATGTGACAGAGTAGAATGGACCCTTGGGTGCTGATTGGGTTCAAGAAAATGAAACAACTAAAGCATATAAAGTAGTCCTAGTGTGGAACCAACTCGACAGCACACAACAACAACAACAACAACAAAAGTGTAGCGCTGTAGGATAAGATCCGGACAGCTAACCACCAGGTTGGTGGTTTAAACCTACCAGCCACTTCATGGAAAACTTATACAGAGTCACTATGAATAGGGGCCAATTCTGTAATATTAAACAACAAAACATATAAAAAGTAACCTGAGAAGTATAAAATAGATATGACTTTTTTATCTATTAGATTAGCAGACATTTTTTTTAGACTAAAAATCTATAGACTATGGATGAAAAAGAGTGTGTAGGGGAAGACTCTCATACACTGTTGGTATAAGCATTTTGTTGGTAATTTGGTAGGTGGCGTGGCACTGTGGGTTAATGCGCCGGACTGCAAAGCCATTTGAACTGCAAGGTCAGCAGTTTAAGCTTACCAGAAGCTCCTTGGAAACCCTATACAGGGTCACTATGGGTCGGAACTGACTCGACGGCACTTAACAACCACAACAAGCATGCCTATTTTCTTAGTTTGTTATCTAAGAATTTACTCTATAATTTACCCCATGTGCATAAAGATATATGTATGTTCCAGGGTGTTTACAGCAGCATTTATTTGCAATGACAAAAAAAATAAATAAATAAAATAAATAATCAAATGCTCATCATTTTGAGAATGATGTAATATTAAATATAACAAATGAATACACTGAGTATGTATTAAAATGGAAAAAGTTTATAACGTTGTAAAAAGAAATATCAAGGTTCAGAAAAATATGTATGGTATGTTAAAAACACCTCATCTATGTACACATTTGTGTGGGCAAGGACAGCATCCTTAGTAAAGCGGAGGGTCAGCACAAAAGAGGAAGATCCCTCAGCGAGGTGGACTGACGCAGTGGCAGCAGCGATGGGCTCAAATGTAGCGAGAACTGGGAGGCTGGCACCGGGCCAGGAAGTGTTTCTTTCTGTTGTGTATAAGGTCATGGTACGGAGTCTACGGCACCTAACAACAACAACAACAACAAACGCATCTCTAGGATGCTTCATTTCAGTTTGTGTGTGAGATCTGTTTCTCAGCAACATAGGTTAGGTCACTAGATTTTTACTGAGACTCAGGGCAGCTGTTACAAACATTTTCCCTTTGAGGAGGATGTTTCCGACTTGACATCATGTGGTGGAGACTACGGAAATGTAAACCTTAATGGAGATTCACAGTGGAAACCAAGCTGTCAAGAGGATTCCATTTCTTCAGTAGGACTCAGGATGGGGATGAGGAAGAAATAGCCACGCACTGAGCATCTTCTACAACTCAGCTAACTAAAACTTCTCAACCATAAATTCAAATGGACGATAATAACCCATTTTGCAGATTCAAAAACTAACCTCAAAAGATTAGATAGCCTAATGGAGCTCTGGTAGTGTAGTGGTTATGAATCTGGCTGCAAACCACAAGGTCAGCAGTTCGAAACTACCAGCTGTTCCGCAGGAGAAAGATGAGGCGTTCTGGTCCCGCAACGATTTACAGCCTCGGAAACCCTGTACAGGGTCGCTATGAGTTGGAACTGACTCCATGGCACACAGACACACACACCAATGGCCCTCTGGTCAGGGTGACCTTGAGGCTCTGTTGGCTGGGATAGTGGAGGCACAAGACAGAAGGGGTCTGGTCTCTAAATGACTGCATGCAGCAAGGCTCTTCCATCCCTAACCCGTCTACTCGTTGTCTTCAGTACCATCAAGTCAGTTCTAACACATAGGGTTTCCAAGGAGCGGCTGGTGAGTTTGAACCATTGATCTTTTGGTTCAAACCGAGCTTGCGGTCTAATGCATCATTCCACAGCACCACACCAAGACTCTAACCCATCTACTAGCTTTTCCCATATTTAATCAAAACAGTTTATAAACAGAAGTATAAGGCAATTTAGACAAAACACTGGGAAGAGTTACTGTGTAGGCCTACACATATTAAAAATAAGCATTATTGTAATAGTATATATAAACATATTAAAAGCAATAAAAAATTTCATCAATAGTGTTGTTATTGTTAAGTGCTGTTGAGTTGGTTCTGACTCATAGAGACCCTGTATAGGGTTTTCGAGGAGTGGCTGATGAGCTTGAACTGCTGACCTTGTGGTTCAAACGGAACTTGCGGTCTAATGCATTACCCCACAGTGCCACACCAGGACTCCAACCCATCTACTAGTTGTTCCCATATTCAATTCAAAACAGTTTATAAACAGCGGTATAAGGCAATTTAGACAAAACACTGGGAAGATTTACTGTGTAGGTCGACACATATTAAAAATATTATTGTAATATACGTAAACATATTGAGGAGCTCTGGTAGTGTAGTGGTTATGAATCGGGCTGCGAACTGCAAGGTCAGCAGTTCGAAACTACCAGCCGTTCCGCAGGAGAAAGATGAGGCTTTCTGCTCCCGTAAAGATTTACAGCCTCGGAAACCCTGTACAGGGTCACTATGAGTCGGAACCAACTCCACATAACCAACCAACCAATCAAATGTAAACATATTAGAAGGCATAGGAAATTTCATTTCATCAGTAGTACATATGACTGACTACTTCAGCTGTCTAATACTGAGCGGGACGCCCTAAGAAAGCATAATATCACAGGATTTGTCAGACATGAGAGATGGTAAGAGTGTGAAGAAATCCCTTCTCCAGGCAGGTTTGGTCTCTGTTGGAGGCAGGCAGGACAGGACAGGCCAGTACCTCTTTCTGTCTTCACAGTGAGAGTCTGGTGCCACTGAGCCGTTGTGTTGTTGGCAAGCTGTGTGCTGCAAAGGCTGCACCCTCAAGGCATGGCCCATACAACGCCCTGGATACTGGAACAAAAACATAACATGGTGTCAAACCTGTGCAGTCGCGAACACTGTGTGCACATAATGCATGTATCAGTCCACACAGGATGGCCAAAGACCACTTACAGGGGAACCAGCTGTCCGCAATGCCTCACCCCCAGGGGAATTCAGGGAGGATCGCAGTACAGCCTGGGTACCAAACACCTCTCCCTCAGAGCCAGGAAGGACTTGAAAGGACTTACTTTTCCCTTTTCTGTCTTGTCGACTCCTGCTATGGCACTGTAGGATCAGCATTGGACTGCAAACCAAAAGGTTGGCAGTTCAAACCTACCATGTACTCCTTGGAAATCCTATATAGGGTCACCTATGAGTCAGAACTGGCTTGATGGCACTTAACAACAACAACAACATCTTGTAACTTAGACTGCTTCTGAGGAAAAGGAAAGAGGGCAGGACAAGTCTTGAGTTGACAGTTGTAAGTCTGGAAATGGGAGTGCCTGTGTGGTGCAAGCAGTTAAACAAAGGTTGGAGGTTCAACTCTGCCCAGAGGTGCCTTGGAAGAAAGACTTGGCGATCTACTTCTGAAAAATCAGCCAGAGAAAACTCTGTGGACCACAGTTATACTCGGATGCACCTGATTGCACCATGAATTGGAATGGACTCAGTGGCAGCTGGCTACTGGTTAAGTCCAATAATGACAATACTTAAAATCAGAAGTGACCAACAAATTTGGGTTTTCTTCTGTGAGCAAAAAAATGGAGGTTGGTGTGCTAAGGTGACTTCAATTACAGAAAAAATAAAATAAACTGATGATTAGCTTATAACTGTTAATATAGTCACTGTTTTAGCTAGCATTACTATAACAGAAATACCCCAAGTGGTAGCTTTAACAAGCAGGAATGTAGAGTTTATGAGGCCACAAGTCCAAACTGAGTGTGTTAGTTCTAGGGTAAGTTTCTCTCTGTGTCAGCTCAGGAGTTAGGGGAGGGGTCTGCTCTCAGATAATCGTCACGTGCAGTGGCATCTCTTCCTCCAGCTCTGATTCTCTCGTTTGTCTGCTTAATCACTTTCACATCTCAAATCAGATTGAATTATAATCCACCCTATCTTAATCCTGTCCCATTAACCGAGCAAAGACAATCCATTTCCAAATGGTATTCCAACCACAGGCACAGAGGCTAAGATTTACAACATATACTTTTAGGGACACAGTTCAATCCATGACAATCACTATCAAATAGTGGGTACCAAACAAAACTTTTTCTTATGTGTTTTTAGTGTTATGCTTGAAAATGGTCTTTTTCTATATTACAGGTGTGTTGGATTATTTTTATATGTAGATCTTAAGTCAAGTGAGATTTATTTTGTATGTGTGTGTGCTTTGAGCTTGGGCTCTGAATTTATGTACTTTTCTTGCATTAGTTAACTGATTTCTCTCATGGCATTCTTCCCCCCATGTAACTGTGTTACCAAAAAGAAATAAATGAAATAACTATGTTATTGAGAAATAACACACCTGCCATATGATCCACCCATTTGAAGTGTACTGTTCAATGATTTTTAGTATATTCACAAAGTTTTTCAGCCATCATCACAATCAAGTTTGTTGTTTTTGTTGTTAAGCACAGTCGAGTTGGTTCTGATTCATAGCAACCCTGTATACAGTGTCCCAGGAGCGACAGGTGAGACTGAACCACCAACCTTGCAATTCAAACCGATCTTAGGGTCCAATGCATTATCCGACAGCGCCACACCAGGACTCCACAATCAATTCAGAACATATGATATGATAACTCACCACCCATTGCCACTGAGGTGACCTGGCTCTTAGCAGCCCTATAGGATGAGGAGAACTGTTCCATAGGGTCCCAAAGCTGTCAATCTTTACAGGACAAGACGGCCTCGTCTTTTTCCTGAGGAGTGGCTCGTGGGGGACACACTCTTCTCCCAAAACTTCTGTATTCTTCATCAGGCCCTCCCCATGCCTCCTATTCTGCTCCTCCCAGTCCTAGAAGTCACGAATCTACTTTCTCTAATAATCTAATGTTGTTGTTGTTGTTGTTGTGAAGTGCCATAGAGTCAGTTCCATCCCATAGTGACCCAGTACAGGGTTTCCAAGTAGCAGCTGGTGAGCTTGAACTATTGAAGACATTTCATACAAATAGATGCATACCAGACAGACTGTTGTTGTTACACACCATTGAGTTGGTTCCAACTCATAGTGACCCTGTATAGGGTTTCTGAGGAGTAGCTGGTGGGTTTGAACTGCCAACCTTGTGGTTCGAAGGCCAGTGCTGATCCTACAGTAACCAGCAGATATATTATATTGAGCTTATTATATTGAGCTTTACTTTATTGTACTTTGCAGATAATATGTTTTTTTTTTTTCAGGCCAGAATTCACTAAATTTTATTCATTTGATCAGTGTTTACTAAACATTCATTTAACTGTGACTCCATACATAGCTGAATCCAAATCATTTGAGGTACTTGATAAAAATGCCCATTTCTATACCCCATTCCTAAAATCACTGATTTAGATGCAGGGGACAGATAATATGTTTTTAAAAATTATTTGTACAAATTGAAATTTCATGGCAACAGGTCTTCAGGGCCATTTTTTCTCACAGCATGCATTCACTTTGTGCATTGGGTCACATTAATGGTAATTCTCACAATATCTTAAACTTTTCCATAATGCTACCACACATTTAACAGTCTATGGGACAGCATAAACCTAACTTTTATATGTACTGGGTATCCAAAAAAGTCATGTGACTCATTTTGCTGTGGTGGTCTGCATCTGAGCCTGCAATATCTCCAAGGTATGTCTGTACAAGTGCTTTTTGTAACTAGCCTCTCTCACTCAGCAGAACGTTTTTCAGGTTCATTCACACTGTAACAAGTATCACTGCTTCACTTCTTTTTTATGGCCAAATAATATTTCATTATAAGCGGAGTGGTTACGAATCGGGCTGCGAACCGCAAGGTCAGCAGTTCGAAACAAGGTCAGCCGTTCTGCAGGAGAAAGATGAGGCTTTCTGCTCCCGTAAAGATTTACAGCCTTGGAAACCCTGTACAGGGTCGCTATGAGTCGGAACCGACTCCACGGCAC
>NW_006408674.1:5694202-5710249 GCF_000296735.1 Chrysochloris asiatica
GAGTGGCTGATGGATTCGAACTGCTGACCTTGTTGTGCATAACCCACTACACTACCCCGGCTTCTTTTGAGGGTTACAATTTCTCCACATTTTTCATTAGAGCCATGTCAGTAGATGGGAAGTGATATCTCATCATGATTTTGATTTGCATTTCCTTGATGATTCATGCAGATAAGCATCTTTTCAGGTGCCTGTATCTGTATAGCTTTATTTGGAGAAATGTCTATTAAGATCATTTGACAGTTTTTAAATTAGGTTAGCTGCATTTATATTATTCAGTTGGAGTGTTCTTTATAGATTCCGGATACATGCAAAGATGACGGCGTGGTGAAGGCATCCAACGTTCTTTCACTTCATGAGGGGAAAGAAACTCACCATCAGCATCAATTCAACCCAAAGCTGATTCCTGAGGGGAAGGTTAGACATTCCTCCAGCTTTCCACCTTTTTACCAATTCTGATCTCAACTGTTCCTCCCCCAGCACTCTCTACTTCACTGCAAAGGCCACACAGAAGTCATGGATAATATTTCCAATCCTGGGGTTTTCTAGGGAAGTAACATGGTAATTCAGGATCAGAAGCAGCTCAAGATACAGTTCTTAGATCAGGACAACCTCTTCTCAACTATACTTGTAGTCATGCTCCTCTCTAGCCCTCTGCTCCTTGGCTTCACAGCCCATCAGCCTCTGCCTTGCTCAGGCAAGCGTTACGAGGCTTCTTTAGCTCTTTCAGTAAGTGTCTTGAGGCACCCCACTCCACCAGCAAGCTTCTTGCCCAAAAGTGCTTAGCTTTCGTGCTCCACGGGCCAGGAAGCTCATTGCTGTCTCCTGGGTTCTGCTGCCTCTGGTCCTGCCATTTCTCTGGCATGCTTCTTGTCGTTTCTTGCTCTCTCCGATGCTCCAGCTCTCTCTGTCTTCCCACTCTAGGAGGTTCTCAGTGCAGGGATGCTTTCTCCATAGGATGCACTGCACTCCTCGACCTTTCTTGGTGGTTGTAAGGACCCTGTTTCTGCGTCTGAAATGGCTCATCTTAAGCCATTAAAGGGCTACCAAAACTGACCAGCTCCCTCGTTAGGATTTCATACACCTTATTTGCATAGTGCCAACCCACATGGTGTACATTATATTCAAGTGATCCAATCATCTCAGTGAGTCACAAGCACCTCCTTTGCATAGCCCCACCCAGTAACACCCAGATGGGAGTTACAAAGGAGATCTGGTAGTGTAGTGGTCATGAATCGGGCTGCAAACCTTAAGGTCAGCAGTTGGAAACTAGCAGCTGTTTTGCGGGAGAAAGATGAGGCTTTCTACTCCCGTAAAGATTTATAGGCTCAGAAACCCTGTACAGGGTCGCTATGAGTCGGAACCAACTTCACGGCACATAACCACCACCAAACAAAGACTATGGCTAGAAGGGACATATTAATTCATTGCACCACAATGCATACCCTTTATCAGATAATTTAACAATATTTCATCATTTTTGTGCTGTCCTTTCACTTTCTTCTTCTTCTTTTTTGTTTAATGTTTAATTTTGTTTTAGGTAAAAGTTTACATAGCAAATTAGTTTTCCAATCAATAGCTCGAACACAAATTGTTGGGTGACTGGTTGCAATCCCTGCAATGTGTCAGCACACTCTCCATTGCCTCCCTGGGTTTCCTGTTTCCAGTCATCCAGTGTCCCTGACCCTCCATGTCTTTTCATCCTGGATTTTGGGCAAATATTGTCCTTTTGTTTTGTATAGTAAGGAACACATTTTTGTGGGTATTTATTACTACTTGTTTTATGTTGTTGTTGTTATGTGCCATTGAATCGGTTCCGATTCATAGAGACCCTGTACAGGGTTTCCGAGGCTGTAAATCTTTACGGGAGCAGAAAGCCTCATCTTTCTCCTGTGAAACAGCTGGTAGTTTCGAACTGCTGACTGTGAGATTAGCAGCCCTATTTGGAACCACTATGCTACCAGAGCTCCTTTTTTTTTTTTTTAAGTATTCCTGTCTTTTACTTGACTGAAAGGTCACCTCCAGGAATGTTTTTAGTTTCAGATTACTTTCAAGGTGTGTTGTTTCAGGGGCTCCTCCAGTATCTTTCAGACCAGTCATTCTGTCCTTTTTAAAAATTGGATTTGAATTTTGTTTGCTATTTTTCACCCATTCTAGCCAGGACTTCTACTGTGGTCTTGGTCAGAGTGGTAAGATGTGGTAGCAAGGTGCAATCTCATTCTTCTGGTCTCAGGGTCTTCATCCTTCAGGTCTGTGGCTCATGGGGGCCATTAGTCCTTTAGTCTTCATTTTCGTTCATTCTCCTTTGCTCCAGGTGGGAAAAGACAATGTTTTGCCAACTGACCTAGATGTCCTCTGAAACTGTGGTCCTTAGTCTGTAAGTCCAGTGGCTCAGTCTTGGTGTCTAAGTAGCTCAGATAAGTGTGCTTCCCTGTGTCCTGTCATATATAT
Source organism: Chrysochloris asiatica (assembly GCF_000296735.1). Classification (NCBI taxonomy): domain Eukaryota; kingdom Metazoa; phylum Chordata; class Mammalia; order Afrosoricida; family Chrysochloridae; genus Chrysochloris; species Chrysochloris asiatica. Next base: position 5,696,654 of record NW_006408674.1, read on the forward strand.
GACCATACATGCAGCATTTACAAACATGTCTGCAGAACTGTTCACCAGCACCTCTCAATAGCTGTATGCGGACATACTCCTGTATGAATCCCCTCACCTATTTATCATACGTAATTAGTCATGTGTCTACTCACAAATTACCATTAGTTATTACTGTGGCTGCAGGATTGTATGAGAGAGCTTCAAAAGTTTTGGTAAAATGAATGAAAAGCTAATGGAGTTTTAAAACGAACTTTTAAAAGTCCCTTTGAAGATGCGATCACATTTACTGTAGTTGTTTACTCTTGTATGCCTCTCGCAGTCTTCCTTTGCCTTGGTCAGATTGTGTTGACTTGCCCCATATTGTGTATTGCCTTTTCAGTTACCAGCATTAACTCTGGTCTACTAAATAATTATTCTCCTTTCCTTCTGTGGTATCCATCCTAGAAGGTTTCCTTCTGTGTGTAAACCTATTCTTGGCTTCATCTTCTTCTTCTTCTTCTTTTTTTTTTTAACAAAACAAAAACCTATTTACTGTGATTTAGGTAAGTTTATAGATCAAATTGGTTATTCATGCAGCAGTTGGTGTGTATTTTTATGAACGATATTGACTGCAACCCCGACGATGTAACAGCACTGTTTCTTCTTCCTCACTGTGTTTATTGTTTTCAATCTTTCCTGTCCCATCCTGCTTTCTGAGCTGGATCCCTGGGCAAATGCACCCTTTTGATCTCCTAGGGCTGGGTAGTATAAGGAGTGCACACCTCCCTGGTGTTACCGTTCATCTTATAGACCTGTCATCATTGGAGTCCTGATGTGGCGCTGTGGGTTAATGTGTTGGTTGCAAAGTCAGTTTGAACCACAGGTTGGTGGTTCAAGCTCACTAGCTGCTCCTTAGAAGCCCTACACAGGGTCGTTATGAGTCAGAACTGACTTGACAGCATTTAACAATAAAAAATATCATTTGACTGGAAGCTGAGCCACTGGGGGTGAATAATGTCCACACTTTCAGGGGCTCCGCCAGTCTCCATCAGACCAGTTAGCCTCTCTTTTTTATAATTTGGAGATTTTTTTTTTCTACATTTTTCTCAGACTTGACCGAGATCCTCCTATTGTGATCCATTTCAGAGTGGTCAGCAGTGGTAGGTAGCTGGGCACGGTCTAGTTCTTCTGGTCTCAGGGTTGTGGAGGCTTGGGTTCACATGGTCGATGAGTCCTATGGACTAATGGTCATTGTTGTTGTTGATAAGTGCCATTGAGTTGGTTCTGACCCATAGTGACCCTGTATAGGGTTTCCAAGGAGCAGCTGGTGAACTTGAACCACTGACTTTTGGACTCATGTCCTTGTGTGTTTGATATATTTAATTCAGCACAGTGTCCTCCAGATGTATCCATGTTGTGAGATGGTTTGCGGATTCATGATGATTCCTTATCCTTGCACAGTGTTCTCAGTAAGAGTGCTCACAGTTTGTTTATCCATTCCTCTGTTGAAGGACACTGAGGTGCTTCCATCTTTTTGCTATTGTGTGTAACGCTAACACTACGATGAACACGGGTGTGCATGTGTATTCTCTTTTCACTTTCTTGATGATGTTTTTTGCATTATAAAATTTTGATGAAATTTTGTCTCTCTCGACTTTTTGTAAGGATCTTTGGTCATGTAGTGGTTACGTGTCAGGCTGTTAACTTCATGGTCAGCATTTCGAAACTACCAGTGGTTTCTGCTCCGTAAAGATTTACAGCCTTGGAAACCCTGTACAGGGTCGCTATGGGTCGGAACCGACTCCACGGCACAGAACCACCACCACCAGACTTTTGTTGTTGTTATTGTTGCTTGTATTTTAGGGTGTCCTATCTAAGAAGCCATTGCCTAATCCAAGGTTAACAAGATTTATACCTAAGATGTACTCTAAGGATTTCATATATAGCCTTCACTTTTAAATGTCGGTCTTTGATATATTTGAATTTATTGTATATGGTATGAAGCAGGGGTCCAGCTTCATTATTCTGCTTGTGGATATTCAGTTGTTGGAAAAGTTATTACTTCTCCATTGAATGGTCTTGGTACCTTGATAGAAAATCAATTGACATAGATACATAGGTTTGTTTCCAAACTGTCTGTTCGATTCCTTTCTATGTCCAGCCTATGCTAGGACCACACTGTCATTTTTAGTAATTCTTAAATTGGGAAGTCCTCCAACTTTATAAAGAAGCTTATACATTTATGAAATTTATTTAAAAATATATAAATTTATAAAATTTATAATTTTTATAAAAATATATAAATTTATTAAAAAATTATAAATTTGATAAATAAGTCCTCCAACTTTATAAATTTTAAAGATTATTTTGCCTATTCTAGGTCCTTTATCTTTCCAAATGAATTTTAGGATCAGCTTTGAAACCTCTTCAAAGAAGTCAGCTGAGATTTTGACAGGGATGGCAGTGAATCAGAAGCTCACTTTGAGGAGTCTTGTCATCTTAAGGACGTTGTGTCTCCAGTCCAGGGCTGGGGAATGCCTTTCCACTTACCTATAATGTCTTCTTTAATTTCTTTCAACAATGGTTTGTAATTTCATACCATCTATTTTGAACTATGATTTCTCTTATGATTAACTGCCTTTGAACTTTAAGGCAGGGGCCTACGCCTGTGCTCTAACGCTACTCAATGATCCATGTTTCTTCCTGCACTAATGTCTCACTTTTTTATTTAGGATGGCCTTGCAGTACGCTTCACCACACTTCCAACAGTTTCCGTTGTTCTAAAAATTTGTTATTTATTTATTGTTTGATATGAACGTCAGAAGTATCTTGTTAAATTCAACAACAAAAAGTTCTACTGTGATTTTAATTGGCATTATATCACATGTAGCAGCTCACTTAAGGCAGGGGCGGGGAAACTTTTTTTCCTGCCAAGATTTATAACGCCATTCGTGGGCCATACAAAATGATCATCTTAAAAATTAGCCTGCTATAGCTGGTCAAACATGTAATTAACACCCCTAATGTGATGGCTGGCACTGCGGATGCCTTGGTAGAGCCAGACCAAATCATTTCATGGGCCTTATAGGGCATTCCTCACCCCTGACTTAAGAGAACAGACATCTTCTGGTCGCTGAAATTTTACATAAACTTCCCTCTCTGTACATCAACAATGTACAATATTTTTCCTTATGAGTTCCTAAATATTTCTTTAAAATGTTTGTCTAAATATCTTTCTATCAAAATATCATTCAAGATCATGACTAACTGCCACTGTCACAGTTGTAAAGGTAGAAGTTTTGTAACAAAAACGGGGAGTAGTTTTCTTACAGTCCAGAAACAGAGGACCCTAGGACCATCAAGGGAGAAGAGCACAAGTGGAATTCAAGACCTTATCCAGAGAAGCAGCGACACCAGAGATGGAGGTATAGATGGGGACATGGAGAGAGGGAACAGCTGAGGACTCTAGAGTCATGCGAAGAGAGGGACTGAGTGCTGGCAGCCAGGAGGCAGACTTCCAGAATGTACCCTTTGGTGGTGTAAATTAGTATATATGCTTGAGTGTTAAGAAAAAGAAAAAAAAAAGAGTTAAAGTGAATAGAGAGAAATAATGTTAACTGATGGTACGTGGAGGGGATTATAATCATTGTAATGAAATAGGTATATGATTTGTTGAATGTAAAACTGATGATCTGCTCTGTAAACTGCCACTCATCCACAATAAAAACCTTTAAAAAAAAAATTCAAGGTGGCATTTAGGGTATAACTTCTGAGATTCTTGTACAGATATCTTGGATCTTCTCCTTTTTCTTGAAGATTGCTCTTCCTCCTATTGCTGTAAACTCATCTATTTGGAGTATCTGTCACTGGTCTGCAGGATTCAAAGGACCCAAACCTGCCTCAACCTTGTTCCCTAAGACAGAGAAGCTATTTTTTCCAAATGTAAACCTTGAGGTAAGAAATATATATGCATTTTAAAGATTTTAAATCAGATTTTCTCCAAAATGAAATAAAGATGTATGAGAAACAAGGTGATGTTTATTAAAACTAACAATCCCCTTGCTTTGTCAGCTTTACCTGGCTCCCTGGTCCAACAGCCCGTGGAGCACATGGAAGACTGGAACACAGTTTTCTCCTCAGAGGCCGGTCTTTGGTGGCACACGCTCTCGGAGATACGACGTGCACTGTCCCGTTGGCTTTGGTCTGTTTGCACGTGACTTGCCGACTGCGGAATCCCTCCCCATAAGATGCAGAACATTCTGACCATGCGCTCGTCAGCCACCTAGGAACAAACACTACAAGACCTTAGTCAGGACTGGATGTCAGACCTTTCAGGAAGTCTCTTCGGAAGGACAAGTTGATCCTAACATGTGGCTGTTTCAAGGCTGTTACATGGGAATACCCACAGAATAACTTGGAGTCTTAGTCTCAGGTTTTCTTTCATTAAGGGGAGCCACAGAGCCACCATGTCAAGATGACCAGTACAGGGGTGGGCAGAGCTCTTTCCAAGTCTATGAAGAGCCTCCAGAGGGTTGTGTTGTTGTTGTTGTTAAGTGCCATCGAGTTGGTTCCGACCCATAGCGACCCTGTACAGGGTTTCCGAGTCTGTAAATCTCTATGGGAGCAGAACGCCTCATCTTTCTCCCACGGAGCAGCTGGTAGTTTCGAACTGCTGGCCTTAAGGTTCACAGCCCGATTCATAACCATTATGCTACCAGAGCTCCAGAGGGTAGAGCTTCATAAATGTTAGATGGAAACTTCAAAAAGGTGATTTCAATGTCTTGAAATTAAAGTGGAAAAAAAAATCATATTTTTAAGGCACTAGTGTGTGAGACTCAACTTTGTTTCCCAATCAAATCACCTTAAACCACTACTTGTCTATCCATGGAACTGGTGTGTTGTCAAGCTGAATAGGAAGAAAGACCTGGGGAATCTACTCTCAAATGTCAGTGAAGACCCTCTGGACTCAATGGTCCTGTCCCATTTTGTGTGGAGTGCCACGAGCCAAGGGCCAACTTGATGGCGGCTAACACCAACAATTTTCTGTTCACTCTGCAACGTACTTACTTGGTATCTCGTGTAATTCTCATGTTATTTCCATTCTCCTAAGGAAGAGAATGGAGTCCTGGAGTGGCGCTGTGCGTTAATGCGCCAGACTGCAAAGCCATTTGAACTGCTCCTCGGAAACCCTATACAGGGTCGTTATGGGTTGGAATCGACTTGACGGCACTTAACAACAACAACAAGGAAGAGAACAGGAGGACCCTGGTGGCACAGTGGATTACGAGCTGAGCTGCTAACCGCAAGGTCTGTAGTTTGAATCTACCAATTGCTCCATGGGAGAAAGATGAGGCTTTCTGCTCCCATAAAGATGTACAGCTTTGCAAACCCTATACAGGGTCGCTACGAGTAGGAACTGACTCCACAGCACTCAACCACCCCCACCCCCAGCCCACCAAGGAAGAAACAGATACTCAGGAGAGAAATAACTAGATAGATCTGACTCCAGCTTTTGGTTAGCAGCTGAGTCCATCCATAGGTAGTATAAATGCTTAACACACTTGGCTGTTAACTGGAATTTTGTTTTAAAAGATGACTCTAATTCTTATGATTCAAAAGTGAGTAAATGTTAATCATGACTAACTGCGATTGTCACAACTATAAAGGTAGAAGTTTTGTAAAAAAAAAAAAAATGGGAGTAGTCTAGGAACAGAGGATCCTAGGACCATCATGGGAGAAGAGTGCGAGCGGAATGTGGGACCTTCTCTAGAGAAGCAGCGACACCAGAGATGAAGGCAGAGATGAGGACACGGAGAAAGAGAGCAGCTGAGGACTCTAGACTCATGGAAAGAGAAAGGCTGTGTGCTGGCAGCCAGGAGGCAGGCTTGCAGAACGTGCCCTTTGGTTGTTTAAATGATTATATATCCCTGAGTGTTTTTGTGTACATTAAAAAAAACAATAACAGAGGGCATAGAAGCAAATACTGTTGAATGGTGATGCATGGAGGAGAGTGTAATCATTGCAATGAACTAAAATACGATAGGATGAGTGCAAAACCCATGTAAACTATCACTTAATTCACAATTAAAAAAAAAAAAAAGATGATTCTATTTAAGGACAATGACAAGGAAGCTACTGGGAGAGCCCATGTGAGAAATGATGATGGCTTCGATTCTGGCAATGGCAGGGGAAATTGAAGGAAAAAAAAGGATGGAAGGGAGAAAACAGAGCATGTAGGGTGTGAATTCATTGAGATCATGGAAACGTCAGGTTTGATGGATATCAGGGTTTGATTTTCAACATGTTTTTGATTACTAATTTCTATGATCTTATTGGTTAATGTGCTGGACTGCAAAGTCGGCCTGAATCACAAGGTTGGTGATTCGAGCTCCTAGGAAACCCTATACAGGGTCGCTGTGGGTCAGAAATGACTCAACAGCACTAAACAACAACAGGATAAGCACTAGACTGCTAACCACAAGGTCAGTGGTTCAAAGCCACCAGGAAACCCTATACAGGGTTGCTATGAATTGGAACTGACTTGATGGCACTTAACAATAATAGCCACAGTACTCAAAAAGGTCATTTTCATGCTTTTTCCTCCAGGAATGGAGCCTAGGGAAGTAGGTTTTTAACAAGTGCCTCTGGTGGTTCTGACTTACTGCCCTGGCTCCTAGGTAAACATGGATTCATTATTCTTTCAAGATGAGGCAGTAGGGGTTCAACAGTAGAATACTCACCTGCCACGCGGGACACCTGGTTCAATTTCCAGCAAATGCACCTAAACACAGCCATCACCTGTCTGTCCATGTGATCTGTGTGGTGCTAAGGTGCTGAATGGGTTTTAGCAGAGCTTCCAGACTAACAAGGCCTTGAAAGGTGGGCTGGAGATCTCCTTCTACAAATCAGCTGGTGAAATGCTATGGATCACAATGGTCTAATCTGCAACTGATGGTGAGGATGGTGTAGGACTGGCAGCATTTAGTCCTGTTCCCATGAGTTGGGCCAACTTTACAGTGGCTGATAACAATTCTCTCTAAAGAAACGAACAGCACCGGGGGTGTAGGAAACTGATTTGAGCCGTGAGTAAGAGCAGAGGTTCTCAGATGAGACTGGAACTCTGGCCCTTGTACAAGGAGTTTTCCCCACAAGTGAGATAAGATAACATCTATCTCATAGGTTATTGAGAAATGATGATTTAAAAAGGTGAGACGAATGACTGGTACAGAATATGTGCTAAATGAATCTTAGCGATTTTATCATTAGATCCGAATTACCACGCCTTCTAAAATAAGCACAAACTTGCTGATGGTGAGATAAGAAGAGAGACCACACGTACCTCGCTGGGCAGTCCCGGATGTTACAGGGCTGAAACCCAGCCAGTGGCTTCTGCTGCTGCTCACAGAGGGCCTCACTCACTTCCTGCCCATTGGCCATCATACACCGGGGTCTCTGAATGCTGGTTCCCAAGTGGCCACAGGAGGCAGAACAATGTGTCCAGTTACCAGGCTCCCAAAAAGGTTCTGTAGAAAGGAAATGAAATATCATGACAGCCCCAGATGAAAAATGGTGATGGGCTGGAGAAGATGTGGCCAAAGACCACCAGGAGCTGTTTTCTGGTGGACTGCCTGTCTGGTTCCTTAAGTAGCACACAGAGAGAAAGCTAGCTCCTACTACAAAGGGGTTCTTTAAATCTCATTTTCCCTCAACTCACTTATTCTAATAACTGGTGTGAATGGCAGCCAGACCGGGGTTCTGGACCACAGCCTAGGAAGAGGGGCTATTGTAGGCCAGCTGGACTTGCCAGAAAAATCCTCGAGAGAGGGAGGAGTTACTCTCAGCGTGGGCTGCCTCCTCAGCACTCTCCAGGCAGAGCCAAGAGGACAAGCGAGAAGGCCCTCTCGGAGGAGTGTTAGAGAGGGTTCTGAGCGTCCAAAGTGGACCGGGTGGAGAAATGAAAGGTGATTTAGTCATAGGAACAGGGAGCAGGGATTAAGCCCTGAAGTTAAAGATGTATTTCCATTCAATTCTTACTTTTCCATTAATTCTTAATCTAAACTTCAGATTAGTCCTGAAGCTGCGTAAATCATTTGTCACGGAGACATCTGGAAAGATAAAAATGGGAGTTTCCTTGAGAAAAGCTAGGGCTGACCACCTCCAGTAATTATAGCTTTTTTTTTTTTTTTTTACTTTCGTCCCCATTCCAAATGCTTTTCCCTTCCTTCTGACACTTGGTAAAAGATGAGGTAGGATATGATGATGACAGATTTGTGTGTGATCACAGAAGTTTCCTATAATAATCACAAGTAAATGATAGCTACCAGCTGTATCCACAAGCTCCCTCACCAAACAGCGATTTCTTTAACTTATTGTTTTCCAGTTTTTCCTTCTGATTTTCTTTTGACTTACGTTACACATGCATCATTTGCAAAGCAGAACAGAAAAATGTATTTTTGTTGTTGTTGAGCTCTTGGGATTACAGTTTATTTAAAAATGGTGGTGTGATGTGCCGTGGAGTCGCTTCCAACTCATAATGACGCTGTATAGGGGTTCTGAGGCTATAAATCTTTATGGGAGCAGAAAGCCTCCTCTTCCTTCTGTGGAACCACTGGCAGTTTTTAACTGCTGACCATGAGATTAGCAGCCCAACTAGTAACCACAAAAGTTGCTAAATTTATTGGGAACCTTCCAGATGATAAGTGCTGGGTCAGATACTTTATAATCAATCTCTCCTTTAATCCTTATTACCATCTCGTGAAGGAGCTCTGGTAGCCTAAGTGGTTCAGCCTACACCTACCTGTCAAACAGTTTTCCAAAGTGGTTATACTATTTCACACTCTTCAGCAAAGAATCGATAGCGTAGTGGTTACGAATAGGGCTGCTAATCTCACAGTCAGCAGTTTGAAAGTACCAGCTGTTCCACGGGAGAAAGATGAGGCTTTCTGCTCCTGTAAAGATTTACAGCCTCGGAAACAGTGTACAGGGTCACTGTACGACTCCACGGCACATAACAACAACAACGAAATAGATGAGATATTTGGGTTTCTTTATAGTCTCTCCTAACTCTGGTATTGTTCATCTTTTTTTAGCTATTCTTTAACAAAACATGATATAAATCAGTTACCATCAAGTTGATTTCAATTCATGCGACTTCATGCATGTCAGAGTAGAATGGCACTCCAGAAAGGTGTTCAATAGCGAATTTTTCTGAAGTAGCCAAGTATTTCTTCTGAGGTGCCTCTGGGCAGACTCACACTGCAGACTTTTTGGTTACAGCAGAGTGGAGAACTGCACCACCTGGGGGCGCCTCAACTATCTAGTGGATGGGAAGACACATCTCGCTGTGGTTTTCATGTCCATTTTCCAGATGCTTAATTATGTTGAGTACCTTGTCTGAGTGTGGTACTATAGGATAAGCACTGGATTGCAAACCACAAGGTAGGTGGTTCAAATCGGAAATCCTTTACGTGTTTGCAATGAATCAGAACTGACTTAATGGCACCTAAAAACAAGCAACATTGGACATTTGTATAACTTCTTCTGTAAAGTGTCTGCTGACTTTTTTTTTCTTCCCCATCTTCTGGGGTGTGGGTCAAGGTGATGGGAGCTTGGGTTGCTTGTCTATTTATTGTTACCTTGTAGAAGTTTATATATTCTGGATATAAATTCTTTATAGTTTCAAATTTTTTCCTAGTCTGTGTCTTTTTTTTTTTCCCTTCACATTCTTAATGATGTCTTCTGATGAGCAGACATTTTCAAGTTTGATGAAGTTCAATTTGACAACTTTTTCTTTATGATTGGTGAGTTTTTACACACATAAGCTTAAAAAGTAAATCATATTATATCACTCCTATATGATTCCCAATGGCTTCCCAATTCTTTAAGAACAAACACTATGTACCATGACCCTTAGGTGGTGGTGTGCTTTTGAGTTCATTCTGACTCACACTGACCCTGTATAGTGTTTCTGAGGCTGAAAATCTTTACAGGGCACAAAGCCTCATCTTTCTCCTGAGAGCAGTTGGTGGGTTTGAACTGCTGAACTTGCGGTTAGCAGCCCATTGCATAATCACTATGTTACCAGGGCTCATTTTGAGCCTCAGAACTCTGTACACTTTTATCCTCAACAACTCTGCAGCTTCATCTCATGTCATCTCCTTTCCCCTCTCACTCCCTGCCCAGTCTCATGAACTTCTCTTCTGCTCTGTGACCACACTAAATTTGGAATCTCTGGGTAGTGGTTGGTGGTTATGTGCCGTGGAATCGGGTCCAACTCATAGCGACCCTGTACAGGGTTTCTGAGGCTCTAAATCTTTATGGGAGCAGAACAGCTGGTAGTTTTGAACTGCTGACCTTAAGGTTCACAGCCCAATTCGTAACCACTGTGCTACCAGAGCTCCTTTGGGTAGTATAAGTGGTTAATCCTCAAGTTGCTCACAGGAAGGTTTGGAAGTTCAAATCGACCCAGAGATGTCTTAGAAGAAAGACCTAGTGATCTGCCTCTGAAAAATCCAACACTGAAATTCCTATGGAGCACAGCTCTACTCAGATCATGGCATCGTCGTCAGTCAGAATTGATTCTGGGGCAACTGGCTTAACCCCCTGCCAGAAATGCTCCTTCATCACCTTTCTGCATTGATGGCTCCATCCCATCCTCTAGTTCTGTGTTCAGACATCATCTCTTCATTAGGGCTGTCCTGATGACACTAACGTACCCACAATCACTATGTATTTTATATTACTAGATTATATTCTTCACAGCACTTACCACAAAGAAATACAGGTTTATTTATTATTCATCTCTTTTATTGGCATACCAGGTCCACGAGGATGGGGATGTTTTCTGTACTGTTCACAGCTAGGACAGGCTATGCTATGAATCAACATCTAGTTTATTAGTAAATGAGTCTTTTGAGATGCATAGGTGTAATGATCCAAACAATATACTGCATTAGGTAAATCTGCTGCAAAAGACCTCTTCAAAGTGTTCAAGGGGAAAGATGTCAGTTTGAGGACTAAGGTGTGCCTGAACCAAGCCATGATTTCTTCAGTTGCTTCACATGTAAATGAAAGTTAGACAATGAATGATGAAGACTATAGAAAAATCGACGCACCTGAATTATGGTGTTGGATTGACAGAAGAACAATCTGTTTTAGAAGACATGCAGCCAGAATGTTCCTTAGAAGCCAGGATGGCGAGACTTAATCTCTTGTACTTTGCACATATTATCAGAAGGGATCAGTCCCTGGAGAAGACATCAACCTTGGAGAAGTGGAGGGTCAGCAAAAAGGAAGAAGACCCCAACAGGATGGACTGACACAGTGGAAGCCACACTGGGCTCAAAGGTCACAGTAATTCTGAGGGTGACCCAGGATCAGGTCAGTCTTTCATTCTGTTGTGCATAGGGTTGCTATGAGATGGAACTGCCTTGACGGCACCTAAAAACAACAGGTAAGGACCCATAGTGTGTGTGTGCATATGTAAGAGGTGGTAGAATAATCTAGGTACTGCCAATAAACCAAATCTATAAATATGCATCTGTCAGTTTGTTGTACTGAGGTAGCTTGCTTGCATTTGCTGTGATTCTGGAAGCTATAACCCAGATATTTTCTGAATATTTAGTCACTGATGAATAGCAGTGGAACACTGTCAGCACCAGAATATTGAATATTGAAACGGGACTAGGAACATTAGAATATTGTCAGACATTGTGCCGGAATATGGGCCCCTAAGGTTGGAAGACACTAAAATACGAGTGGGGAAGAGCTGCCTCCTTAAAGTAGAGGTGACCATGATGTGAATGGAGTAAAGCCCTCGGGACCTTCATTTGATGATGGGGCACAACTTAAAATGAAGAGAAACTTAGCTGTAAACATCCATTAACAATCAGAATCTGGAATGTACAAAGTATGAATCTTGGAAAATAGGAAACTGTCAAAAATTAAATGGATCACATAAACATCGATATTTTAGGCATTCGTGAGCTGAAACAGACTGGTATTGGTCATTTTGAATCTGACAATCACATGGTTTGCTATGCCGGGAATGACAAATTGAGGAGGAATGGCATCACATTCATCACCAAACAGAACATATCAAGATCTGTCTTGAAGTACAATGCTATCTGTGATATGATCATATCCATACACCTACAAGGAAGACCAGTTAATACCACTATTATTCAAATTTATGTACCAATCACTAAAGCCAGTGATGAATTTGAAGAATCCAACTCGATGACACTTAACAACAACCAACTTATTTAATCTAAAATTGATCAAACATGCAATCAAGATATCTTGGTAATTACTGGTGATTGGAATGCAAAGGTTGGAAACACAGAGGAAGGATCAGTAACTGGAATATATGGCCTTGATGACAGAAACGATGCTGGAGAGCGCATGATAGAATTTTGTAAGACCAATGATTTCTTCATTGCAAATGTCTTTTTTAAACAACATAAAAGATGACTATACACATGGACCTCACCAGATGGAATATATAGAAATCAAATTGACTATATTTGTGGAAAGATGATGGAAAACCTCCATAATATCAGCCAAAAACAAGGGACAGACTATGAAACAGACCATTAATTGCTCATATGCAGGCTGAAGCTGAAGAAAATTAAAGCAAGTCCACAAGAGCCAAAATATAACCTTAAACATATCCCACCAGAATTTAGAGATTATCTGAAGAACAGATTTCATGCATTAGACACTAAAGATGGAAGACCAGAAGAATTGTGGGAATGACATCAAGAACATCATACAGGAAGAAAGCAAAAGGTCAATAAGAAGACAAGAAAGAAGGAAAAGACCAAGATGGATGTTAGAAGAGACTCTGAAACGTGTTCTTTGTTGTAGAGATGCTAAAGCAAATGGAATAAATGAGGAGGTAAAAGAGCTGAATAGAAAATTTCAAAGGTCAAAACAAGAAGACAAAGTCAAATATTATAATGAAATGTGCAAAGACCTGGAGTTAGAAAACCAAAAGGAAGAACATGATCAACATTTCTCAAGCTGGGGGAACTGAAGAAAAACTTCAAACTTTGACTTGCAATATTGAAAGATTCTATGGGCGAAATATTGAATCATGTAGAAGGTATCAAAAGAAGATGGAAGAAATATACAGAGTCACTGTACCGAAAACAAATGGTTGATATTTGACTATTTCAAAAGGTGGCATATGATCAAGAGCCAATTATCTTGAAGGAAGAAGTCCAAGGTGCACTAAAGACATTGGCAAAGAACAAGGCTCTGGAAATTGATCGAATACAAATTGAAATCTTTCAACAAACTGGTGCAAGCACAGGAGGCACTTACTAATCTATGCTAAGAATTTGGAAGACAGGTACCTGGCCAACTGACTGGAAGATATCCATATCTGTGCTTATTCCAAAGACAGGTGACCCAACGGAATGCAGAAATCATTGGACAATATCATAATATCACATGCAAGTAAAATTTTTCTACAGATTATTTAAAAATGGCTGAAACACTACAATGACAGAGAACTTCCAGAGGTTCAAGCCAGACTCAGATGAGGATGTGGAACAAGAGATATTTTTGCTGATGTCAGACAGATCTTGGCTGAAAGCAGAGAGTACCAGAAAGATGTTTACCTGTGCTTTA
>NW_006408674.1:5710979-5721965 GCF_000296735.1 Chrysochloris asiatica
ATCATAGACTGCCAAAAGAATAAACCGATCTGTGTTGGAAAAAGTACAGACAGCATGCTCCTTGGAAGCCAGGATGGCCAGACTTCGTCTCTCATACTTGGGACATATTGTCAGGAAGGACCAGTCACTGGAGAAGGAAATCATGTTTGATAAAGTGGGGGTTAAGAGAAAAAGAGGAAGAGCCCCAACGAGATGGATTGGCACATTCACAGCAGCAATGGGCTCAGGTGGAGCAAAGATTGTGAGGTTGGCACAAGACCGGGCAGTGTTTCCTTCTGTCATGCACAGGGTTGTTATGAGTCGGTATCGACTCACTAGCAATTCACAACAATAACAACTGCAACATAAATATTCCAAAGGATTCACCTGTACTGCAGCATCAACTTCATGAATATCCTTTTTCTTTCTTTTACTGTTGATTTGATATTCATGCTCCATGTTTTTGTACACTGTTTTTCTGCCTGGATTGCTTTGCTTCCACTTCCCAGAATAAACATCATGTCCTACACAAAAGCTTATCTGCCTTCCTCAGAGAGACTTAGGGCCCTTCTCAATGCTACTGTTTTACTCTGACCTTATTTCTATTTTTCACACCACATGAAAATATCTGTTTATAACACTGCTCCCCTCTTCAGAATGCGAGCTTCTCAAGGTTGGTCATCTCTGTACTGTTTGCTATGATAAGAATAAGCAGTGGATAAATCTCTATTTAATACTTTATGAATAAATAACACTTGATTTAATCATGGTAGTATTATAATGAAATGCGCAAAGACCTGGAGTTAGAAAATCAAAAGGGAAGAACACATTCAGTATTTCTCAAGCTGAAAGAACTGGAAAAAAAAAAAAAATCCAAGCTTTGATTTACGATATTGAAGGATTTTATGTCTTAGGTGATGCTATAGGATAAGCAATGGGCTGCTAACTGTGAGGCTGGCAGTTCAAACATACCAACTGCACCTCAGAATCCTATACAGGTTGATGTTGAGTTGGAATTGACTTAACAGCCCTTAACAACAACAGCAATGAGCAAACTATTGAACATAGCAGGAAGCATCACAAGAAGATAGAAGGAACACAGAGTCACTGGGCCAAAAAGAATTGGTCGTTGTTCAGTCATTTCAGGAAGTAGCATATGTCAAGAACTGATTGAAGGAAGATGTCCAAGCTGCACTGAAGGCACTAGCTAAATAACAAGGCTCCAGGAGTTGACAGAATATTAACTGAAATGTTTTCATAAACTGATGCGGCTCTGGAAGCATTCAGTAGTCTATCCTAGAAATTTGGAAAACAGCTACTTGGCCAACTGACTGGAAAAATCCATATCTGTGCCCATTCCAAAGGACGGTGAGTCAACAGAAGATGAAAATTATCAAACAATGTCATTAATATGACACAAAAGAAAAGTTTTGCTGAAGATAATTTAAAAATGGCCAGAAATTCAGGCCGATTCAGAAGAGGATGCAGGATGAGGGATAGCATTGCTGATGTCAGATGGATCATGGTTGAAAGTGGAGAATACCAAAAGGAAATTTACTTGTGTTTTATTGATTATGCAAAGTGATTCATCTGTGTAGATCATAACAAACTATGGACAGCATTGTAAAGGATGGGAATTCCGGAACACTTAATTGTCTTCATGTGGAACCTGTACTTAGACCAAGAAACAGTCATTTAAGGAGAACTAGGAGACATTGCCTGGTTTAAATTCAGCAAAGGCATGCATCAGCGTTGTATGTTTTCATTGGACTTATTCAATCTGTATGCTGAACAAATAAACCGAGAAGGTGGATTACATGAAGACGAACTCATCATCAGGATTGGAGGATGACTCATTAACAACCTGTGATATGCAGACAACACAAACTTGCTTGTTGAAAGGGAAGAGGACTTGAAGCACTTGCTGATGAAGATCAAAGACCACTGCTTTCTGAATGAATTACAACTCAACGCAAAGAAAACAAAAAGCCTCACAACTGGACCAATGAACAACATCATAAAAATGGGGAAAAGATTAAACTTGTCAAGGGTCTCCTTTTACTTGGCTCCACCATCAATGCTCATGAAAGCAGTAATCAAGAAATCAAAATATGTATTGCATTGGACAAATGTGCTGCAAAAGACTTTTTAAAGTGTTCAAGAACAAAGATATCACTTTGAGGACTAAGATGCATCTGACCCAAGCTAAGGTGCTTTCAATGCATGTCAAAGACAGACAACAAATAAAGAAGACTGGAGAAGAATTGATGCATTTGCATTACATTGTTGGTGAAGAATACTGCAAATACCAAGAACTTCCAAAACAAATAAATCTGTCTTGGAAGTAGTAAAGCCAGAATGCTCCTTAGAAGTGAAGGTGGTGAAACTTAGTCACTGGAGAAGGACATCATGTTGGGTAAAGTAGATGGTAAAGAAGAAGACCCCTAAAGAGACAGACTGACACAGTGGCTTTAACAATAGGCTCAAACAGAACAATTGAGGATGGCACATGTTTGGGCAGTGTTTTGTTCAATTGTGCATAGTTTTTCTATGAGCCAGAGCTGACTCGATGGCATCTAACAACAACACATCATGGTAGTATTATGTTTGAGCAAGGAGAAGGACTACACCATATAAATGTCCTTGGGTCATACATAGCATGTGCTGGATTGTTGACTCAGTCAGTAGTTCAGTACAATCTTTCCCTTCTGTAGTCCTTTCTAGCTCAGGCTCTGGACACCTGGAAACTATGTCTCGTAGCACTCTTACCCTCATATATCCCAGATATCCCTTCTGGGATATATGAGGGTAACCAAAAAAATATCACTACAAAATCATGTTGTTGTGGTTAAGTGCCATTGAGTTGGTTCTTACTCACAGCAACCCTGTATAGAATTTCCGTGGTGTGGTTGGTGGGCTTGAACTGAGGACCTAGTGTTTAGCCATCCAGTGCTTATCCTACAGCATCAGACCAGGATGTAGAACAAAATCATAAAAAATGTCAAAATTTGAAGCCACTGTTTCTCAACATATCCTCCATCTAGGTCTATGCATTTCTGAAGGTCATGCTTCCCTCTTTCTAACCCTTCCCGTACACAATTCTGGGTTTTTAGATTTATACCATGTCCAAATGGTAATTTAGGCATCCTTAAGGGACTCAAATCATGTTCCTTTGAAATATTCTTTGAGTTTATGGAACAAATAGAAGTCTGAAGGGGCTCGATCAGGGCTGTATGGTAGAAGCAGCAAGGCTCCCAATGAAATTCTCATAGGCCAGCCCTTGCAACCTTGAAGAATGAGCAGGTACAATGATATGATGGGAAAAAGTTACTCAGTGCAACTTTTCTGGCCTTTTTTTTTTCACCAATGCAGTTTCAATTTTCTTAAAGCTTCATTATAAGAACCCATGATTGTCCTGGGTGTTTTGAGACAATCTCTCAAGATTAGCCATTTGGGTCACCCAAAGCAGACACCATCACCTTCTGAACTAGCTTCTCTTCTTTGAATTCATCTTTGCGGTTCTCCCAACCTTCTGTAGGATACTTGTTCCATTCTAAAACTGTTGTTTTATGTGGGGCAGCATTCCTGTAAGCTGGTTGTAAAGCTTCAGTGATTTGGGAAGAAGCTCATGTGAGTTTTGTTAAAAATTTGATTCTAGCCCTGACCTCAAAATAGGTTCTTTCCCATGGCTCAAAAGCTTCCTTTTTTAATAAAGGCTCCCTAATTAGGCTAAGACAAGTTTATTACTGAGGGAACTTGTATGCAGCCACCCACTGATTACTGAGACACATTGAAACACTTTTTATTTGGAATACATCTGTGTACGTATAAACGGAGCCCTAGTAGTAACATTATCTGACTGACCCTCATATACTTTTAACGAGAGGATGCAGGCCAATGAAAGCACTGGCTCAGGAGGTAAAAAGGCTGGAATGATGCAGAAGTCATTATTATTCCTGCACAGCTGAGAGAGGATCCCGGAGTGATATAAGCAGTTAAGTGCTTAACTCCTAGTTATAAGGTTGCAGGTTTGAACCCACCTAGGGGCTTCTTAAAAACACAGGCCTGGAACTCTGCTTCCGAAGGGTCACAGCCTTGAAAACCCTAAAGGAGCAGTTTTGGTTTGCACATACGTAATCTCTATTAGTTGGATTCAACTAACAACAGACTAGTAAATAGAGTCAAGCATCAAGTTTAACAGAAGCTTCGTCACGTGTTCTGTGACTCACTCGTTTGGAGTTAGGCACTGATGGACAGTTTTATGTTTTTGTTTTTTGCTTTGGTCATTCTAGCCTTTCTGATAGTCGGAATTTTGATTAGATTCTTTTAACCAAACTCTGATACACCGGTAGTTCCTGACTCATGACATATGCAATTAGTACAAACCACACATAACACTGTTTTTTTGGTCTTACATAACATGCAAATAACTGGAGAAGCAAGAAGTGCCAATGTTGAATTTCAGCTATAAGTTTATATGTAATGTTTCCAACCCCTAAAGGCAAATAAAGATTGGATTTATAAAGATATTGATGTTAAAAGGCAATAATGATGAAAACTTAAAACAATAATTAAAAGGGTATTTGACTTACATCAGAACTGGTTTATGGCAGAGTCGTCAGAATGCAGCCCTATTGTAAGTCGGGGATTACCTATACAGCAATGTGGTATGTGGGAGGAAACGTGTGAAAATGTTAGAATTCATCCCAGAATTCTAAGGAAACTTTCCTTCTACAAATATTTACCACATTGGCAATAGCTTTGAAATTGGAAAACTAATATCTGTAACAGCCATACACACTTGGGATATGAGCACTGTGGGCTTTTACAGCTGTAGATTTTTCTCAAAAAAGTTTCAAGATGGAAGAAACAGGTTGAACCACAGAAGACTAAGGGACAAGAGAAAAGCTGACCCGATGCCTAGAAATAATTGTACTTGTTGGACAATGTAAAACATAGAGGGTCTTTTAGCGAAGTCCTTTTTTTGGCACATGCCTTCCAAACAGCAAATCCCTGGAAAGTAAAAAGCTCACACCTTGAAGTATGGTTTCTCTTGGTTTATGATTGTTGACGGGTCCAGTGTCAGAAGCCAAATGCATGTGATTTTTATGTCCCTTGTGAAAGACAGTTTTACTTTCTGGCCATCTTCGTTCTGAGAAAGAGAAAAAAAGGAACACTTGTTTACCAAATAGAAATGATCTACTTCTTGTTCCAGCTCAGGTAATCTTAAATGCAACTACTATTAGGAAATTATCCCTTGTAAATAGCATGTTCTATCCCTGGACGTTCAGGCTCACACAAGTCTGCAAGGTCATATGGATATGGAAGTGTGGAATGTTAGTGACAGTGACTAACTGTGCCAATACATGGCATCGTTGTGTGTTTCCAGGGCTTAAAGTTGACCGAGTAGTATGGGAAAAATATAGTCACCAGAATCCCAAAAGGAATTTATATTCACCAGAATTCCAAAAGGAAGCAGATTGGTCTGATAGAGCTCCTACCCATTTGACCTAGCTTCAATGGCTGGATGAACAGAACGCAACTAGAGGAAGAAAGAAGAGGAAAAAAAGTATAATCTGCTACAGTTTGATGAACTTGACCTATATTTATGGATGTAGTAGCTTAAAAGAGGGAACAAATCTTTACAGCAAGGATCATTCCCGCCCCCTCTGTATACAGGGTTGACAGGGATAGGCAATTTAGACATTGGCTACCCAAAATGGGGTATGGGGAGCAACAAAGGCATGAAGTGACTGACTAACAAGTTTTCAAGGGGGAGTTTAGTTTCAGAGGGTGCAGGGGAAGGTAGAATCCCACTGAGTGGTTTCTAACCTGTCTATATGGGACTGGTGAAAGGAGATGGGGATAAGACTCTTGTGATTCAATACTGAATAATTGCTATCAGGACTGACTGTGAATGTTGCAAATATAAAGGTAGACATTTTGCAACAAAAGGAGGGGAGTAGTTGATCTTGCAGTCCAGGAGCGGAGGACCCTGGGACCATCAAGGGAGAAAAGTGGAGTATAGGACCCTAACCAGAGAAGCAGCGATGCCAGAGATGAAGGCAGAGAAGATGATTCGGAGAGATGGAGCCACTGGGGACTATAGACTCGAGGAGGGAGAGGGGCTGTGTGCTGGTGCCTGAGGGGCTGGCGTGCAGGGTATACCTTTGGTTGTTTGAATGGTTACATATTCCTGAGTGCTTCAGTGTATGTTGTTGTTGTTATGTGCTGTGGAGTTGGTTCCGACTCATAGCGACCCTGTATAGGGTTTCCAAGGCTGTAAATCTTTACAGGGGCAGAAACCCTCATCTTTCTCCCACGGAAAAGCTGGTAGTTTCGAACTGCTGACTGTGAGAACCAGCCTGATTCGTAAGCACTACGCTACCAGAGCTTCAGCGTATATCACTCCCTCCCCCCACCCTCCCACCAAAAAAAAAAAAAAAAAAACCAACCCAGAAGGATTGGAAGCAAATGCTATTGAATGATGATGCATGGAGGGGATTGTAATCATTGCACTGAAACGAAATACAATAGGATGAGTGTAAAGCTGATGCTCTCCCATGTAAACTATCACTCAAGTTGAATGACGATGAAGGAATGCTGTGTATTGTGTGATATGAGATATTCTTGATTCCTCAGTGAAATCACCAAATTCATGGGTTGCTTGACTGAAGAAGACTTCTTTTTTTCCTTTCAAACTTTTAATTTGAATTGAGTGAAGTTTGCAGAAAAGACCATCAGTTTTTTACATTCAACAAATCATACACTTTGTTTCATCTCAATAATTGTCATCCTTTCATGGAACAACAGTCACCCCGCTTTCTCCCTGTGGCTCCTGTTTCCATCCCAGCCACCTTTCCATCCCTTCTCACCTTAGTCCTTAGGTACATGTTGCCCCTTTGATTTTGAATGATTGACCAGGCCATCATTCATAGTGAGTATATCTTACTACTGATGTTGTTCTCCTATATACCTCTCTACTGCTTGGCTGAAAGTTGGACCATGAGGGGGAGGTCCTTTCCAGGACTGAAGGGTGGCTGAGAGCCATAGTCTCAGGTCCCTCCTGTCTCCTTCTGCTGCTCTGTCCGTGATCCCTTTCAGAGCAGTTGGTAGTGGTGGCTGGGCACCAGCTAGTTCTGGCCTCACCGCTGTTGTGGAGACTGATGTTCAACAGACTAACCCATCCAATAGACGAATAGATTCCAAGTCTCCTCAATTCTCAACACTCTTCTTTGTTCTGCACATGGAGGGACCAATAGCTGCATTTTAGATGGTGCTCATGGGTTTTTCATGAAGGGACTTCTTAAAAAGGAGATATGCAGAGAAAACTGAGAAAGCCATGAAGATTCATGAGTGGAGGTGGAGATAAGTCAGAAATAAGGAAGTACTCAAGAATCGGACCAGCTGTGGTCTAGCCAGCCTGTTGGAACTCTTCTGTCGTGAGAGCTACAAGATCTCAGAGGCACGCTGCAAAGAGTCTCTTGGAGAGTCACACTGTGTCTTTCTGATCGATACTGAGAGTCCAGAAGGGGTTGTGTGAAGAACACCGGGAGAAGAGACGACATATTTGGATCCAAGGAGCCCCGGTGGCACAATGGTTTAAGTGCTAGGGTGCTAACGGATTGGTTGGCAGTTCAAACCCACACAGCCACTCCATAGGGAAAAGAACTTGCAATCTGCTGCCATAAGGTTAAAGTTTAGAAAATCCTATGGAGCAGTTCTACTTTGTCACATGGGGTCATTATGAGTTAACAGTCAGCTCCATGGCACCCAATAACAACAATAAGCCCAAATTCCCTATGAGTGTCGGTTTCCCTCATTTACACAATGGGATATAAATCACTGCCCACAGAGCTATGCTGTTGTAAGGATCCAAAGAGGGTGTGGCACTGCAGGATAATGCACTGGACTGCATGGTCAGTTTGAGCCAAAAGGTTGGTGGTTCAAACCCACCAGTCACTCCTCAGAAACCTTATACAGGGTTGCTATGAGTCGGAACCAACTTGATGGCACTTAACAACAATAACAAATGTTCTGTGCACAACTATTCCAACTCCCTGCCTTGGCACCTTTATGTCTCTGTGCTCCTTGAACTGACAAGAAGTATGGAGTTAGTTTTTCCTCATTTTCTCCTATTGGTTCAGAAGTAACCTCTATAATCTCATGCTAGGTCTGCCAACGATTTGACTTCATTCATTCATGAAGTATGTTTTTAATACACCTGTTAGGTGCTGGGGACACAGAGGGAAATGTTCCATGCTCCTTGACCTCCCTCGGACTGAACTCTCCCTTGGTTCCAACCTCTGGTAGGAAAAAGGGTTAGTATATATAGAATCCTGGAACTCCCGCAACTTAAAGCCCATTTTGATGATAAGAGCTCAGTGAGTTCTAGATATCATCCGATCATGTAAGAGAAACGAGCTTAAGATCCTGTGCCAGGAAGGGCATATTAATGACCATTTCCAAACAACAATACTGACCCCAGTGCAGATCGTTTTAAGACTCAAAAGATAAGTATTTATTGCACACCTAGTGGGAAAAAGATAAGGCTTTCTGCTCCCGTAAAGATTTACAGCCTTGGAAACCCTGTGTAGGGTCGTTATGAGTTGGAACCGACTCCACGGCACATAACAACAACAAGTGTGTGTCAAACATGGTTTCTACCTTTGAGGAAGTCACAGTTTAAATGAGGAGACAGAACCAAATGCAAGCACTGTGCAACCAAGTGGTGAGCTCAAAGGAAAGGAAGTAGAGGTCAGACGGAATCAGAGGAGGGCTCACAAAGCAGAAGGATAGGAGGGGCTGGGAGAATGGTACGGAATGCAGGGAAGGACATTTTTCCCCCTCAGAGAGAAGTATGTCTGGAAACCTCCAAGAAGGAAGGAGTGTGATTTGTGTGTATGTGTGCGCTGTCTGTTGTGTGTGCACTTGAGAGAGTGTGTGTGTGTGCATTGAATGACAGGGCAGGAAACTATTTTGACTGGAACACAACTCAGTGCTAGCTCCGAATGTGGGCCAGGAGTTAAGCAAATGTAGAGGCAGAAAATGAAGCATCTTAAAATCTAGGCAGAGAATATCCCAATGTAGGTTCTTTGCTGAAGAGTGGTGTCAAGAAAGTGTGAACCCACTAAGAGTAGAACCACTCTAAAGACAGAGCATGAATATTGAGTGCAAGTGAGTTAGGGTAGCAATCCCTAGAACCAAGCCTTTATTCTTTGATTCCAGAACAAAACTGTGGCGTCTTTTGTACATATTATAGGAAGCACTTGAGGAACAAGGAGAATTTGGCACTTACCCAGTAAGTGAAGTACAGATGTTGCCGTGGCCTTCCCAAGAGCATTGGAGGCTGTGCAGACATAGGGTCCTTCATTTTCAAGGGAAATATTCTGCAACAACAGGGATCCATTGAAAAGCAAGGAAACATTGTCACTCAGAGATCCTCCTCTCTTCAACCAAGTTATACTGGGCTGAGGGACACCTTGGGAGCAAAAACAAATACGATAAAGGCAATTCCTTTAAGAACAGGGCCACAGAACTATGTGACAAACATCATTTAGCGTTTTGGCCACGAGTCAGCAAGTGTTTTAAACCACAAATAATAGGAAACAATGGTTATTTCGATCCCTACAATTTTGGCAGATGGGGGAATCCTGTTAAAGCAAAGGAATTTGGTCTTCTGAGCACTTGACTGATCGATGTTTCTAAGTTAAGGAATAGAGGTCAAAGAGAGCACGGTGGTATCACAGGGGTTGAGAGAGAGATTTGAAGTTTGGTGGGAGAATGGCTAGAAAGGTTGGTGGAGCAGGGGACCAACAGTGTCAGGGAGAGAAAGAAATTTCTGAGTGGTGGGTGGTCCAAAGCAAAGAAGGCTTTGGAAAACAAAAACATGAAACTTGTAGTTGTTTCCTGTGCATATGCAATGAAGTGTTCCTCCTTCAGGGAGAATATTAATTTGTTCACGAATGGTTTTTGTAAGAGAAGACAATTTCAGGGAACTAAGAGGAGGACTGAAGTTTAAGACGGGGCTGATGTGGTGAGGTGCAGGGACTGTAAGCAACATTGCAGAAGCCTGGACTCAGGAGGGAAAAGGGGGTTTCATTTCAGCCCCCAATTCAGGAGAGGTCTTAGCTGGACAGTGGGATTGTGGGATTGAGAGTCAGAGGGATCTCATTTGGCTCTTAAGAGCTCACGTGGTCCCAGATGATGCCTGAGGTTGTGCTAAGTAACTGGTCTGAAGATGCCCTCTCCTCCGGTGGAGCCTTGTTAGAATGCAGAAGACATGGCGTGGCTTTCTGATGAAAACAGATGTGGTCACTATTGTCATGACAAGTGCACCTTAACTAGAACGAGATGCCACAGAGGTGACCCTGACTCTTGGCACCCTCATGGGTGTCAGACTAGGAGTATGCTCCATAATGTTTTCAGTGGTTGATTTTTCAAATAGATCACCAGACTTACAAGCCCACCTCTGGGTGACTCCAAACTACAAGTTTTCAGTGAACAGCTGCACATTAACCCCCCTAGGATCCCACAGATGCACCTGAAAAATTCATGCTCCATACACATGGTGACACTTTGACACCAATGAAATTTGCTCCAGAATCTATTTCTTAAACCACAAGGTGGGAAAGTCTTGTACATTCTGGGGTGGTGCTGTGGGTTAATGCACTGGACTGCAAGGTCAGATTAAATTGCAAGGTTGGCAGTTCAAACTCACCAGTTGCTACTAGGAAACCCTATACAGGGTTGATATGAGCCAGAAGCAACTCGACAGCACTTAACAACAAGGAGCATCTTATATGCCTTGGTGATGTGATGGTTAAAGTGCTCAGCTGCTGGGATCTACCAACTGGCAAAAGATGAGGCACTCAGTTTCCCTAAAGAGTAAGAGCCTTGGAAGCCCAGGGAGCAGTTGTCTCCATGCTACATGGTCACCATGAGTTGGAATTTGGCTCAATGGCAATGGGTTTGGTTTTCAGTAGCTTAGGCATTTTATTATAATAG
>NW_006408674.1:5722140-5737126 GCF_000296735.1 Chrysochloris asiatica
TTTTTTGTGTGTGTGTGTGTGTGTGTGTGAGCAGAAAGCCTCATCTTTCTTCTGTGGAGTGACTGATTATTAGTATGTTTTGTAATTAGCTGTTCATTGCTGGCACTTATGAAAGCTAAAAATACCTGCCTATTTATCCAGTCCTCTTACTAAACTTTATTATTTTGAATAACTTTCTTTGAAATTGGTTTTAAATTTTTTTTAAAGTAAATAATATGCACAGAAGGACAATTTTATCTCTTTCTTTTCATTATTGAGACCACTGATTTCTTTTCTTTGTTTTTTGTATTAACTAGGGTCTCTGTAACAATGTTGAATAACAGTGACAGGAGACTGGCATGGCGACAGCAGCAATGTGCTCAAGCTTGCAATGGTTGGGAGGATGGTGCAGGGCTGGGCAGTGTTTCGTTGCCTTGTGCATAATGTTCCCAAAAGTCGGAACTGACTCAACAGCACCTAACAACTGCCTAACAGGACATACATTTGTCTTGTATTCAACTTAAATGGAAATATTATTAGTTCACCCTTAAGTATGTTATTTTAAATATTATTTTGAGTTCTGCAGTTTTAAACCATTGAAAAAATCTTAGTCTAAATTATATATTCAAATTGTTTCATTGTTCCATTATCATTCCTTCTAAATTGCCAGGTCTCCAGGATTGAGGTTCAAATTAAGATTAGTTGCTTTGTTGACAGTGGAGTCATTTTAAAGCATTGCTCTCACAAAGATGGAACAGACGGGAAGACAGATTATAAATCCTTGAATGTCCAAGAACGATTTCTCTTCTTACCAAGAACAGAATATCAGTGTTGTACCTTTTCCTCCTGAAACACTTTGCTCATGCTGCCCACGTGGAATTTAATGCTGTGAAGATGTCTGAGGCAAGCCTACGTTTTCTCTCTCTTTAAATATTCACTCTTGTTGTTATTAAGAGCCATTGAGTCGGTTCTGACACATAGTGACCCTGTATAGGGCTTCCAAGGAGCGGCTGGTGGGTTTGAACTACCAACCTTATGGTTAGCAGTCAAGTACTGATTCTGCCATCCACACCAATACTTGTTTATTTGCTTCGATTCTTTCTGGACTAAGGTACAAGTCATTCTGTGAGCTGAAAATTTCAAAACATTTTTCCTGGGTGCAATCACGGAATGGCATTACTTCCCCAGTAATGTGGCCTGGAAAACTTTGGACTTTCCAATCGCAAACTAAGGTCTTTTTCCCCCCACTCATCAACACTTCCATTTTCTTTCTTTCGTTCTAAGTCTTTAGGTCTGTATCTGCTCCTTTTCCTCTGTTCTCTCGCTTAGGAATAGCCATTGTTTGGTTGCTAGTCTTCTTCCTGTCTAATCATCTCATTTTTTTCAGCTGTTATTTTCCTCTTAATTTTTGAAGAAATTTTCCAGTTTCCCCCCACTTCTCATACATATTCCACTCATTTCCTTTTATTTAAATATTCTTATTTTGTCTAGCTCTGTGGGAAACCCAACGATCTGCTTCCATAAAGATTACAGTCAGGAAGAGTGTACAGGGTAGTTCTACTTGGTCACACAGGGACAGCCACCAATTGAATTCTGTGACCCATCAACCTGGCTCGGCCAGGACTCCCAATATTGTGTGTTTCTCTCCATTTTGTGATCTCACATAACTACCCTACATTTTGTACCATGTGATGCAAAACCTAACCTCGATGTGTTAACAAGAGTCCTGGTAGGATAAGCATTAGACTGCTAACCACAAGGTCAATGGTTAAACCCACCAGCCACTCCTCGGAAACCTTATATAGGGTTGATATGATTTGGAACCAACTTGATGGCACTTAAAAACATCAACAATGACACAGGTTAACAAAGCAAGCTTAGGGTGAGTTGTATCTTGAGTCATAGTCTTATAAGAGGATGTGCCTCAAGTCCCACCCTTACTCAAGTCACACCTAGCTTGAGTCACAACTTTTAGTTTACAGAAGATAAAAGGAGAGGGCAGTGAGCAGAGATGAGAGACCTGGTTTCCATCAAGAAAGAATTGCAACCAGAGCATGTCCATTGGACTCAGGGTCCCTGCACTGAGAACCTCCTAGACCTCAATGTTGAGAAGAGCTAAGGAACAATGTCCTCCTGCAACCTCCCCCAGAGCAAACAGAGAAAGAGCTTTCCCTAGAGTTTGCACCTTGGATTCTAACTTCCAACCTTCTAAATGGTGAGAGGATAAGTGTATGAGTGAAATCCATCAGGTGGTGTTTGTTAGAGCAGAATGCAGTAACTAATTTACTCCATGGTACTAATAACGGGAGTTCTGATGTAGCACTGTGGGTTAATGCACCAGACTGTAAAGCCGTTTAAACTGTAAGGTCAGTGGTTCAAGCTCACCATCTGCTCCTTGGAAACCCTATATAGAGTCACTATGGGTTGGAACCGACTCAACGGCACTTCACAACAACAACTTAATAACAGCAACATGTTTATTTCTGTTTCTCTGCCAGTTGGAGTCCTGGTGTGCTGGACAGCAAAGTTGGTTTGAACCACAAGATTGATGGTTCAAGCTCAGCAGCCACTCCTCGGAATCCCACTACAGGGTCGCTATGGGTTGGAACTGACTCGACGGCACTTAACAACAACAACAACAACAACAGCTAGTTGAGAATCTCTGATGGCACCGTAGCTTGAGTGCTCAGCTGTGAACAAAAGGCTGGCAGTTTGAGCCCACCT
Organism: Chrysochloris asiatica; assembly: GCF_000296735.1. Classification (NCBI taxonomy): domain Eukaryota; kingdom Metazoa; phylum Chordata; class Mammalia; order Afrosoricida; family Chrysochloridae; genus Chrysochloris; species Chrysochloris asiatica. The sequence goes on from NW_006408674.1 coordinate 5,724,844, forward strand.
GCTTGCTGCTCCAAGGGACAGTGTGCATTTATAAAGATTTACAGCCTTAGAAACTCTATGTCCTATAAGGCTAATATGCGCTGGAATCAGCTCAGTGGCAGTGGGTCTGGCGTTTTTGGTTCTTAGTTTTCTCTCCCTCACCGTCTCTCTATTTGTTTTCATTACTTGTTTCTAGATTTTATCAGGGAAAGAACACTGATGTTGTTGTTGTTAAGAGCTGTCAAATTGGTTTTGATGCATAGTAACCCTGGACAGGGTTCTTGAGGCTGTAAATCTTTGTGGGAGCAGAAAGCCTCATCTTTCTCGTTCAGGGCAGTTGGTGGCTTGCCAACCTTGTGGTTGTCAGTCCAGTGCTTATCTTACAGAGACCTAACATAGATGTTATCTTAAAAAAAGTTTATTTTCTAGTACAGGGACTGCTCTTGGTGAGCCTCTTGAATGCTTTCTGTTCAGTGTTGTTAGTCCAGTGTTTTTGGTGCATAACCTTAGAGCCCTGACTCAGATATCTGATGAATAGCAGCAATTCCTCCTGGTCTAGACCAACATTCCCACTTTCAGTGATGTTGACACTTGGTATCTCTCTTATGCACTTTATTATTATTTTTCAAACATTAGAAAAGGCAAATTAGGCATCTTGATTTTCAAGCTAGAGACCACAGAAGTGAATTTGTGGTTTCCTGAAGTCTCAGGCCATATTGCTAAGAAATGAAAAGGGTGAAGGCAAAGGGATGAGGTCCTTAAAGCTCAGAGATACATGTATGAGATAGAGTCTTTCATCCACTCACTCATCCTTTCATAAAACCCAGGTAGATTATGTACCTTCTAGGACCAGCGCTCTTTGATGGCATTTTTATAAATCTTGGGTCCCCAGGAAGCCAGGAGCCTACAGTGGCTGGCAAGGAGTAGACACTAGATGAACACTTTTGAATGCCTGAATGAACCAGGGGATGAATCTACTAGAAGGAAATCCCAAAGATAAATCACTGTGACTTTAGGCTGTTCATGTCAATGTTTTCTCTTCCAAATAGCAATAATAAAATGCTGACAATATGGTATCAAATGCATGATTTGGAAGAAAATGAGGCTTTCCATTCCTGTAAAGATTTACAGCTTCAGAAACCTTATACAGGGTGGCTATGAATCGGAACCAACTTGATGGCACTTACCAACAACATTGCATACACACATAAAAGAATGACTCATAAATTCAGACATGGTTATTTTAAAATCGATGTAAATTTAGAGAAAGTCTGCACTTGTGTGAGATAAAGTAACCTCAAATATTTTAAGGAGAAAGGTGCAAATAGTTTTAGACATCTCTTCAATCATTTCATTTGCCTCCACAATGAATAAACAACTGACATAAAAATTAAATGGATATTTATTGATTAAGGGAGATTTACTTAAGACTTCTACTAAATAATTCTCAAAGACCAAAAAACTTAAACAGAAAATACCAGAATGCGTAGACATACCAGAGATCAGAAAGATGAGTTTACCTGTGTTTTATTGACTATGCAAAAATGTTAAATAGTGAGGATCATAACAAATTATGGTTAAATTGTGATGAATGGAAATTCCAAAACACTTAATTACGCTCTTGTGGAATCTGTACATAGACCAAGAGGCAGTCATTTGATTAGAACAAGGGAATACTGTGTGGTTTAACATCAGGAAAGGTGTATGTCAGGGTTGTATCCTTTGACCATACTTATCTAATCTGTTGTTGTTGTTGTTGTCAGGTGCCATCGAGTCAGAACCGACTCATAGCGACCCCATGCACAGCAGAACGAAACAATGTCCGATCCTGGGCCAACCTCACTACTGCTGTCACGCTTGATGCCATCAATGATGCCACCTGGCTGATCCATCTCATTGGGGGTCTTCCTCTTTTTCTCTGACCCTCCATCTTACCCAGCATGACATCCTTCTCCAGCGACTGTTCTCTCCTGACAATATGTCCAAAGTATGAGAGACGAAGCTTAGCCATCCTGGCCTCCAAGGAGCACTCTGGCTGCACTTCTTCCAAAATATTGGTTCTTTTGGCAGTCCATGACACTTTTAGTATTCTCCTCCAACACCACAACTCAAAGGCATCAGTTCTTCTATGGTCTTTCTTATTCACTGTCCAGCTTTCACATCCATATGAGGTTATTGTATACTGAGCAAATAATCAAGAAGCTGGACTATATGAAGAAGAATTTGGCATCAGGATTGGAGGAAAAATCATTAATAACCTTTGATATGCAGATGATACAACCTTGCTTGCTGAAAGTGAAGAAGACTTAAAGATTAAGTTGAGATTACAGACTTCAGGATAGATTACACTTCAATGGAAAGTAAATAAAAGTTCTCATATCTGGGCCAATAAACAATATCACAATAAACAGAGAGAAGATTGAAGATGTCAAGGATTTTATTTACTGTTGATTAGATCCACAATCTTATTCTAATGCTCATGGATGCAGCAATGGAGAAATCAAATGAAACATTGCATTGGGTCGCAAATGTGCTTCAAAAGACTTCTTAAAAGTGATAATGAGGAGGAAAAATCACTTTGAGGATAAAGGTGTGCCTGACCCAAGCCATGGTATTTTCAGTCGCCTCATATGCATGTGAAAACTGGACAATGGATACGGAAGACCAAAGAATAACTGATGCATTTGAGTTATGGTATTGAAAGTATAAGGAATTGCCAGAAGAATGAACAAATTTGTCTTGGAAGAATTACAGCTAGAATAGTACTTGGAATCAAGAATCAAGAGACTTCATGGGACATACCTTGGCCATGTTATCAGGAGGGACCAGTTCCTTGAGAAGGAGATCATACTTAGTAAAGTAGAGGGATAGAGAAAAAGAGGAAGATCTTCAATAAGATGGATAAACACAAGAGCTGCAATAGGTTCAAACATAACACTTGTGAGAATGGTGTAGGACCGGGCAGTGGCTTGTTCTGTTCTCCATAGGATTACTATGAGTTGGAACTAACTGAACAGCATCTAGCAACAAACAAAGACAAAGACTAAATACCTTTGAAAGTGTTCTCAAAACTTTTTGCAATTCAAGCATTTCTGCTGATTCAGACTTACATTTTCACAATGAGTGGCTTTCATAACCACACTTGATGTGGTAGACCCTGAAGCATTTCAGGTACATTAACTTATTTGTTAGTTTTCCACGGTAAAGAACATGTAAGGGGTAATGTCAATTCTAAATTGAGAAAGTGTTTACTAAAGGCCTTCAGTCAGGATCAAGAAGCCATGTAGATATCTCATGGAAGAGAATTTCAGGCAAGTGTAGATATTTGTAGCAATACAGAGGTCTACACAGTGGGCAGTAACACTAGGGAAGGGTAATCAATCATTGGGATCAAAAAGACCAAGTTCAGAAGACAAAAAGGGGTAGGCCAGGAGAAGGAATAGAAATAGGAAACATGGGAGGAAGTGGGTAAGTGATACTACACTGTAGGATTGCAGTCAATGAGATGAAACAAAATGTGTATGAACTGTTGAATGGAAAACTGATTTGTTCTACACTCAATTCATAATAAAAATTAAAAAAAAAAAAAGAACGAGAGAATTTCAGGCTGAGGAAACAGCATCTGCTTCAGCTCTGCCCTGAAGTGCAGCGCTGGGCAGCATGAACCTGGCATGGGTCCACGGATGGAAACGAGCACCCATGTGACTTCTGTGACCTCTCACTAACTGACTAACATGTCGCATTTCCACCAAATCGTGATGCACACAAGAAAACAAGGGAGGATCTGGAGCATCTTTGGTATATTTGCCTGTCACCCATAGAAGTCACAAATATTTTTCTGTAGGTTATGATGTTAAAGATATCTCCAAAGTATCATTTTAAAATTCTGGTAATTTTTGGATCTGACGCTAGTTGGTACTATTCAAAGTACTAGACAATAAACACATATATTACTCGACTGCACATTTGATTTTATCAGTTGTTGTTGTTCTTAGGTGCCATCGAGTTGGATCTGATTCATAGAGACCTTATGTACAGCAAAATGACACACTGCCCTGTCATGCACCAACCTCACAACAGTTGTTATGCTTGAGCCCACTGCTGCTGCCACTGCCAATCCATCTCATTAGGGGTCTTCCTCTTTTCTGATGACCCTTCACTTTACCAAGCATGATGCCCTTCTCCAGGGACTGATCTCTCCTGATAATATGAGAGATGCAGTCTTGCCATCTTGGTTTCTAAATAGCATTCTAACCACTTCTTCCAATACAAATTTGTTTGTTCTTCTGGCAGTCCATGGAGCTTTTAATATTCTTTTCCAACATCATAACTCAGATGAATCAATTCTTCTGCAATCTCTCTTATTCACTGTCCAACTTTCACATGCATTATGCAGCTATTGAAAACACCATGGCATGGGCCACGCACACCTTAGTCCTCAATCTGACATCTTTGCTCTTGAACCCTTTAAAGCAGGCGTGTGCAGCAGATTTGCCTAATGCAACACTGCTTCCATGAGGGTTGATGACGGATCCAAGCTTATCACAGGTCATTAATGAGTCTTCCTCCAATCCTGATGCCACGTCTTCTTTATATAAATCACTCTCATGGATTATTTGCTTTGCAGACAGATCGAAATAAGTATAGTGAAATAACACAACCCTGGCACACACCTTTTCTGATTTTAAACCATTCAATGTCCTCTTTTTCTGTTCAAATGACAGCCTCTTGGTCTATGAACAGATTCCTCATGAGCACACTTAAGTGTTCCAAAATACTCATTCTCTGCAATGTTCTTCATAGCTTTTCATTATCCACACAGTTGAAAGTCTTTGTGTAGACCATAAATCACAGGTAAACATCTTTCTGGTATTCTCTGCTTTCATAGAAGATCCATCTGACATCAGCAATGATATCCCTTGTTCTCCATCCTTGTCTGAATCCAGTTGGAGTGTCTGGAAATTCCCTGTCAATGTACTGTTGCAGTTGTTTTTAAATTCTCTTTAGCCAAATTTTATTTGCATGTGATATTAATAATAATGCCTGACCCATTCTGTTTGGCCACCTCTCTCTGGAATGGGAACAAATATGGATCGCTTGCAATCAGTTGGCCAGAAAGTTGTCTTTCAAATTTCTTGGCATAGATGAGTGAGTGCCTCGAGTGCCGCCTCCCTTTATTAAAGATTTCAATTTGTATTCCATCAGTTCCCACAGCCTTGTTCTTTGCCAGTGCCTTTAGTGCACCGTGGACTTCTTCTTTTAGAACCACGGGCTCTTGATCATATGCTACCTCTGGAAATGGTTGAACACCAACCGTTTATTTCTGGTAGAGTGACTGTATATTCCTTCCAGCTTCTTTTGGTACTTTCTGCATCACTCAATATTTTGCCCGTTGAACCCTTCAATACTGCAAGTTGATTGAGGCTTGAATTTTTGTTCAGTTCCCTCAGCTTGAGAAATACTAAGCATGTTCTTCCCTTTTGGTTTTCTAACTCCAGGTCTTTGCACATTTCATTATAATATCTGACTTTGTCTTTTCGATCTGCCCTTTGAAATTTTCTGTTTAGCTTATACCTCCTCATTTCTTCTATTTGCTTTAGTATCTCTACGATGGAGAGCAAGTTTTAGTCTTTTCTGACATCTATGTTGGTCTTTTCCTACTTTCTTGTCTTCTTAATGACCTTTTGTTTTCTTCTTGTATGATGTTATTGATGTCATCCCACAGCTCTTCTGGTCTTCAGTCATTAGTGTCTAATACTTCAAATCTTTTCTTGAAATGATCTCTAATATCAGGTGGGATATGTTCAGGGTTATGATATAGCTCTTGTGGACCTATTTTAATTTTCTTCACCTTCAGGCTGAACTTCCATTTTAAAAAAATGTTTTATTGTGAATTATGTGATAGTTTACATGGGAGAACATTAGCTTTACATTCATCCTATCGTATATCACTTCCCTGCCATAGTTACAAACCCCTCAATGCATCATCAACCAACCAGAGGGTATACCCTGCAAGCTCGCCCCCAGGTCATCAGCACACATCCCCTCTCCCTCTCTGGGTCCAGAGCCCCCAGCCACTCCATCTCTCCATGTCATCATCTCTGCCTTCATCTCTGGCATCACTGCTTCTCTGGGTAGGGTTCCGCTCTCCACTCCTCTCCCTTGATGGTTCCAGAGACCTCTGCTCCTAGACTGCAAAGTTAATCACTTCCCTCCTTTTGCTATAAAACATCTACCTTTACATTTCCAACCCTCACAATCAGTCCTGATAACAATTATTCACTGTTGTATCACAGGAGACTTATCTGCATCTCCTTTCATCAGCCCCGCCTAGACAGATTGGATACTACTCAGTGGAGATTCTACCTTCCTCCACGCCCTCTGGATCTAGGTTCCCTCCTGAAAGCTTGTAAGCTAGTCACTTCTTGCCTCTGTAGCCCCTACATTCTGGGTAACTAATGTCCAAGTTGCCTATCGCTATCCTCTCTCTGTGTGGAGGGGGTGGGAATGGTCCTTGCTGTGAAGATTTGCTCCCTCTTTTGAGCTCCTGCATCCGTAGGTGTAGGTCAAGTTCATCAAATTGTATCAGATTGCTCTTTTTTCCCCTCTTCTTTCTTCTTCTAGTTGAGCTCTGATCATCCAGTCATTGAAACCAGGTCAAGTGGGTATTATCTGCAAGTGTGGGTGTTCTTATGCATACGCCCACTCTTCTTATCAGCTGGACCAGGCTGAATTTTTATTTGTAAAGTGTTCATTGCAATGGACTCAAACAAAAAGATGGCATGGGGGGATCGGGCAACATTTTTTTCTGTTGTGCATGATGTAATTCACTCATAACTAACAACAAAAGCTGTAGCTTAATGTCATAGTTATTGCCTGAAATAATAAAACAACCTCTTATTGGGTACCTTACTTAAAAATACAGTACTAATTTTTGGTGGCAGTATGCATAACCAAACACACACCCATTTCTGATTTCTACCCTAACAGTTCAATAACACTGGTTACATCCTTCACATTGTGTCACCATTCTGTCCCTACTTAAATGGTTTCATCATCACCAAATTCTCATCTGTGCTTTAGAGTCGCTGTTGCCAGTTTACACTCATAAAGAGGATTCTTTATAAGAGTGCTCTGTGCAAGGCAAACATTCTTTATTAGTCGGACTAAACAACTATGACTTCATGGGATAGTTTCAATTTAGGGTTTAAAGATTATTTCAGGGCATTAGATTAGGAGTCAATGGATCTAGTAAGTCTGGTTTCCTTGAGTTTGCAGTTCTGTTCCACACTTTTACTCCTTTTGATCAGGATTCATCAGTTGGGTCCTGGGTCATAATGTTCAGCAATGTTAGCCAGGTACCACCCATTTCTTCTCGTCTCACTGTAATGGAGGTAACAGTTTATGGGCAATTAAACCTGCAGTCCATTTCCTTCTTTGATTCTTGAGTCTCCTTGACCTTGCCTCTTGATCCTCCCCTGAAAGACCTCACACTCTTCCCCTGTAGTCAATTTACTTACCTGCCTTTGCTTCTACTCTGCCTTTACGCATCCACTTTAGACTGTCTGGAATGTTCTTACCTTTTCAGCAGAGCACACTCTCCTCTCAACGTCCCTGTTTATATCTCCTGGGAAGCCTTTCCACACCTGCCAGTTGGTCAAATACTCCTCTGGGCTTCTGCCAGGCTTTTTTGATACTCACACTGTCACACTTATTATGACACAATCCATATTCCATTGTGTCTTTCTGGAAGTTCCTTGCTGTCAGGGATTGGCATATAGAAAGGGTTCCATACGAGTTTGTTGAATTAAAAGTGTTCATAGCACTAGGAGAGGGTTTGTCTCTGGTGGTGTTGCTTGTCATGGGGGCTCACATGCCTTGAAGTCCCCATGAAATATATTTTGCTGCATTTATGCCCTTGCTGGGCTGATATATCATGATCAGAATGAGACCCCGAGAGAGGGATGCATATTTTGAGTCAGGTAGGGCCTTCTCCATTACTCCATCCCAGAGAGGCCCGAGGCTCCGTGGCTTCTCCCTGGCTCAAGGACATACTTCCAATGTCCCTGTGCAGTGACGCTCACGGGAAGTCTGAGCCTCAGGGACTTCTACAAGGGGGAGGAGCTCCTGCTCAGAGTACAACTCTGCAGACAACTCCCACTTCCTATGTTCTGAAACACAGATGGGCTGGCAAGGAGAGTGGCATGAACACTGGACTCTGGCAGCCCTGATAGCTCTTCTGAAGAACTCACTGCTAAGCAGATCAAAATAAAAGTCCCTAAAGTGATTTTTCAATGAGTCCGTTTTGGTCACTGATTATACTGATTCTCTACTGATTCTTGGTTTCTTTAATCCCTTCATATCTTCGTTGACATCATGAGGTGTTATCGGTTATCATTAACTATGGTCAAGTCAGTTTATGATTCAAGATGACTCCGTGCACAAGAACGGAAGATTGCTTGGCCTTGAACCATTCCCAAGACTGGTTTCAGAGTGGACTGTGGAGGTCCACGGGGATTTCACAGGCTGTTTTTTTAGAAGTAGGTTACCAGGCCTTTCTTTCTAGTCTGTCTTCGTCTGTAAGCGCAACTGAAACCTGTTTAACATCATAGCAACATGCAAGCATTCGGTGACAAGTTGCGACTGCGCTTTAGGGAGAAGATAAGTATATCTCAGTCCCTTTAAAACCTTCTATGCTTTTAAATGGAGTCCTGGTGTGGCTCTGTGTGTTAATGCACCAGATTGCAAAGCCATTTGAACTGCTAGATTGGCGGTTCAAACTCACCAGATGCTCCTCAGAAACTCTACACAGGGTCGCTATGGATCGGGATCGACTCGTTAACAACAACAATGCTTTTAAGTAACTGAGAATTTACGTCTTCAGTGAATACTTTTTAAGTGCCTCTTATGCATCAACACTGTTCTAGGTACTCGGATCATCAGTGTTGCTGGAATGGTAAACATCAGCTTCTTCCAGCTTCCAGGTTCCCAAAGAGTACGGCGTTACTCATGAGTCTGTTTCCATCTCTAGCAATCTAAAAACAGCACAAAGCCTGCAGGCAAAATTAGCTTATATGTTCTTCCTGAGCTAAGGGAACCCAGGTGGCACCATGGTTTAAGCACTAGGCTACTAACCACCAGGTTGGCAGTTCGAACCCATCAGCCGCTCTGTGGGAGAGATTTGAGGCTGTCTGTGCCCATAAACATTTACTGTTTTGGAAACTCTAGGAGCAGTTCCACTCTTCAATCGGGTCATTTGAGTTTGAATCGACTTGACTGGCCATGGATGGGACTGGGACAGGATGCATTCACCCCTGGAGTCCCAGTACAGTGTCTTACACAAAAACTTGTTGAAGTTAATTGAGTAAAAACTTGTTGAAGTTAATTGAGTAGAAGAAACCAAAGGACAGAGAAGTTGCTTTGCTCTATGTAACCCCAGCTGTCTTTGAAAGCTGGTGGATCCTTTTCTTCAGAACATATTGGCTGGTTTCCAGTTGCCCACGTGTGTCAGAGTAGAGCTGTACTCCATGGAATCTTCTAGGACTGACTTGTCAGAAGTACATTGTCAGGTTTTTCTTCCAAGTTCCTGGATGGACTTGAACTGCCAACCTTTGAGTTAGCAACTGAGAGTGTTACCCATTAGCATCACTGGGATTGGTCCGTTTGGACATGCACATTTGTAGCAAGGTTGCATAGTTCTTCTGCCAATCCAAGAGAGAAGAAGACAGTGAAAATAAGAAGGTGAGGGTGAGGGAGGACAAGAAGCAGAGACAGTTGGTGGATGGTATGCCTTGTTGTGACCCACAAACATTCCCTATTGCTTAATACATTTGCCAAATGTTTGGGATTAGTAAATGTCTTGCTAGGGGTGGAAACCAACCAAATAACTGAATGCGGCACCCTGGTTTATGTGGGACAAAATAGAGACCATATAGCATGATGCCAGAGACAGAGGCAGAGGGGCCAGGCTGGTGTGAGCCCACGGGAATTACCCAAAGTCACAGTGAGGGTTCTGCAACTTCCCGTCTCGGGGACTGACAGAGGTCAGTGACAATTACACTCAAACCTAAATGTCTGGAAACCTGCATCTGATCTTAAGGTTACCCAGAGAGTGGTATTCTATACATACAAGGAAATCCAGAAAAGAAAACAAAACCCGGGCAGGATTTTAGGTGTTGGCAGAGAACCAAACATCCGCCTGTGCTGAGGAGAGACTGAACCGGAGGTTCAACAAGTACCAGCACCCATTGCACGTGTGAACATTTCCACAGGACTGAAGAGGCTGGAGGAAATCCAGACAGGATTCTTTATACCACTGCTCTTCGCGGCCTTTCCAAACTACAAATGTTTGCTCTGTTGAAACAGCTATAAAATGTCAGAAATAGTTTGAACTTATTTATCTAGCTTCAAAGACAGGCAATTTTCCCCAAGACTTTCAGCTCTGAAATACCCAACGTTCTGTTTCCACAATGCTGAAATTGTTTTTGGAAGGCAAATGTTGTGGAAAAAAAAAAAGTGCAGGATCTGGAAGTACTGTGAAACACGTGTTGCAAAAAAAAGTCTACTCCTTGGGGGTGTCTTTAAAATAGTCGCTGCTTAAGAAAAAATTTCCTTCATCCTTGAAAGGCCCATGAAATATTCCATACTATAAAATCCTTGGCCTACTCAACTGGCTCTAAGTGCTGGGTCTTTATTTATATAATTGAATAACATACATTATAACTATATGTTTTTGTTCATTTGTTGGTTTCCTCCAGTTACCCACAAAATATTCAGCATTTTTTTTTTTTTTTTCCATCGATGGCAACTGAAGGTTTAAGCTAACATTAACCATCTCCAGGGCATATGACAGAATGATGTTGCCAATTTGTAAGAGGCAAACTGAGTACAGAGTAGGTAAGCTACAATGGTGGTTATCACTAACAAACAACAACAAAAAAAAAGAAACAAGACTTCCCAGGCACTGTGTCAGAAAAAACACTTCAACACCCCTACCACAGAGAATGTATTCTTCCCAGCTGTAAGGTTAATGTGATCAGGGTAGTTGATGTTTTCTGAGATTTTCCTCTTTTGAGTTAAATGCATGCCCTCTTGTGCTGTTTTTGGAATATGCAAGCTATTTATGCTTTTGTTCATCTCATTATGCAACGGGACTATCCATCAATAAAGCCAAGTCCAGGGAGAGCGGCAGGATGGTGGATAAGCAACTGAATCTTCCCATGCCCCCATGGCAAAATAGAAATAAAATCAATGCCACCCCCGGAACTGCCTCTAAAATACAAGCCTCTTACTTTTCCTATGATCAGAATCCTTTGGAACAGCGGCTGAAGGACTTTCTCTTCTCCAGTAATATGGTGTTAACAGATTGGCATCCTCGGCTTCTCAGCAGTTCGATCAGAGGATTTAGAAATAACCTAGGTCTTATCCCCTGACTCTGTGATCAAGAGTCTTTACAATATGTTTCCAGAATCTGGAGGAAGGGTGTCAGCAAGTCCTCTTCCTGGTGTGGACATCCCTGACTTCTGCTTTGCTTGTGACTTCGGCCATATTTCTTTAACTTCACCCATCACATCATGTGTGCTGCCCAGTTCACTGTAAGACACTGTCCTCCCAGGTTTCACTCACAGGTTAGAAACGCTCCTTCACATGTCATAGCAAAACCAAAAGCCTCCTGTGGCTCCTTGAAGAACAAGGTCAAGAGCTGGTGCAGTCAAAGGCACTGATAAACGCCAAAGCTATAAAAGTGCTGTGTTTATTGTTAAGCGCCATTGAGTCGGTACCAACTCACAGCGACCCTGTGTAGGGTTTCTGAGGAGCGGCTGGTGAGCTTGAACCGCCAACCCTGTAGTTCAAACGGACCTTGCAGTCCAGTGCATTAACCCACAGCGCCACCCCAGGACTCCAAAAGTGGTATAAGCCACTGATTATAGTGCAGAGGAGTCTTGGGGTGGTACTGTAGGATCAGCACTGGACTGCTAACCACAAGGTCAGAGGTTCAAATCCACCAGCTGCTCCATGGAAACCCTACACAGGGTTGCTATGAGTCGGCGCCAACTTGACAGCACTCAACAACAACAACAACGAATAGTGCACAAACTGTACTCCCTAAACAACAACTCAGATGGGAACACCTGGCCACTTTTGAGAACCTTCTTGATACACAGCAGTTTCGTGAATCTCTCATTCTAACATTAGGAACAGATGAACAAACAGCTAGGATGCGTTTATCCATTGGAGATTGTTTGCTATTCTCTTTTCCATCTGTGACATTTCTACTATTCTTTTTTTTTTTTTTAAATGTTTT